>NC_137003.1:11137983-11175483 GCF_032717465.1 Coenobita brevimanus
CTCTCTCTCTCTCTCAGCCTGTACACAGCCAGGCCGCTTCTGGCCAGATTACCTCCTCCACTCTCCTTATAAAATCCTTCCCCAAGTGACAATAACATAAACTTGAGGGTGTTTTAAGGCTGGGCTATAAATTGGGCGGGAACTGGGCGGGCTGAGGGCAGGGTGGGCGTGGGAGGTGCTTAGTGGGTGGGGTGGGATGAGATGTGGGGGATATATTATTTTTATGGGGTGTAATAATGGTGCTGGCGCTGAGAGGGAGGAGGGGGAGAATAATAAAGGAAATAGGAAAAGAAACAAAAGAAACAAAATGAAAAGGAAGAAAGGAGGAGGAGGAGAAGGAGGAGGAGGATAATGGGAAAGAGGGAGAAGAAGAGGAAGACACAAAAGGACAAGTTTAAAGAAAGAGACAATAAAGGTAGAAGACCAAGAGGGGGATGACGGATAGGAAGGAGGACTATAGGAAGTGGTGAAGGAAAATGAGAGAAGAAAATGGAGAGTTCAAAGTAGAAAAATGCAAATGAATGAAGAGTGAGAAAAATCTGGTATAAGACAAATTTTTATAATGTTCAGAGGTAACGTATATAGTTACACAGTGCGTTAAGTGGTCTGCTGTCTGAAAGAACGCAAGTTTAATTCCATGTTTGGGTCGCCTGATGCTCTGATATTTCATTACAACAGAATTTGCTGATTCTCCACAAGACCCACCGACATTCCATAAAAACACGCAGGCTAATATTTTCACACCGGCCCTGACTGTGACAGTCCTAGCATGTGCTGAATATTGACGCTGGGTATCAGTGTCAAAGGGATGACATGTAAAGGTGTGTGGCACATGAGAGGACTGCCGTGCCTCCGCGAACAAATTATCACGTCTATATGTAGTCCTAGCATGTATTATGGACGGTGGGTATCAATGCCGAAGCGGCGGCATGTAATGGCGTGTGGCACGTGGGAGGACTGCCGTGATTAAGGGAACAAACTATCATGTCTGTATTTAGTTCTGGAATGTATTGAACACGGGCGGTGGGTATCAGTGCCAAAGGGGCTGCATGTAATGGTGTGTGGCATTTAGGACTGCTGCGCCTGTGGGAACGGACTATCATGTCTATATCTACAGTTGGCCAATAGATTACAGTTATCGTCCTGGCATGGCTGTTGCGGACATAAATACTGATCCACGTCACACAGGTCAATAAGAACACATTAAACAATGACTTCTTAAACTCAGTGATGTATCTTCCCAGTCCAAGCAGCTTTTCAAAAATCATGTAATAATCCCATACCTGTAACACATTATTCCACACCTGTCACACAAACAATGAAGTGCTAATATTGTCAACAACAACTGTACACTCGCCGTCCATAATTCATACACACTCTTGAACCTCTATCAAAATCTAATTACATTTTACTCAACGGGGATTAAGGATGCTGGAGTCTAGTTCACTGGATCGAATCCCCTCACGTGTAAAGGAATTATTGATCAACACTGTACACGCAACACCCAGACTAATATCAAGGGTGTTGGAGTGTGGTGTTGGAGGCCAGGCGCGTCAAGGAATTACTTACCGACACTGTACACACAACACCAGTTCTTCCTCCTTCCATTAGCAAAAGAAAACATGTCAGAACTGTCAATATCAGAGCCAGCCAGACCTGCCTTATTTACCAGCGACCATATTCTCTCTCTCTCTCTCTCTCTCTCACACACACACACACACACACACACACACACCAGTCTGTGTATCGGGTGTCGTGTGTGTTAGTGGACAGAATACACGTGGGTCACCGTTGTTCATGTGTTCCACCCCTCACCCTTCATCCCTCACCCCTGGCCTTTCACCATCATCCTGTATCCCTCATTCATCACCCCCCCATCTTACCCTTCACCCATCAACCTACCCCTCACC
Organism: Coenobita brevimanus; assembly: GCF_032717465.1. Classification (NCBI taxonomy): domain Eukaryota; kingdom Metazoa; phylum Arthropoda; class Malacostraca; order Decapoda; family Coenobitidae; genus Coenobita; species Coenobita brevimanus. Next base: position 11,139,894 of record NC_137003.1, read on the forward strand.
CAACCCCTCCCCCCCTCACCTAGCCCTCACCCCCAGTCCATCCCTTCCCTTCCTCCCTCCCCCCTCATCCGTCCCCCAACCTCTCTCCCCAGATCCTCACCCTCACCCAACACTCAACCCTCATCCTTCACCCCAACCCCTCCCCCCTGCCCCCACCACCACAGCCAGTCCACCCGGGGTCGTATTCACAAACCCTCCATCGCTGCCTAGTGTGAGTCAACCCATAGACTGATATTATCTGCTTTTATTACGATAGTTTTAAGGCTTGCAGTGGGAAAGAGTGATCAAGGGTGAACCTGTGTGTGTGTGTGTGTGTGTGTGTGTGTGTGTGTGTGTGTGTGTGTGTGTGTGTGTGTGTGTGTGATAAACATCACCCCCACGCCCCTGCTCTCATGAAAAAATATATATAAAGATAAGAAGTGCCAGTGTATGGTGGGAAAAAATACAATCACCGTCTCACACGAAAGATAGAGAGAGAGAGAGAGAGAGAGAGAGAGAGAGAGGAGGGGGGAATTCAGGATTAAGAATAAAAAATTACCAAATAAATATATACGAACAAAAATATATAAAATTAACACAAAATACAGGTTTCGAACAAAAGAAAGAATAATGCCAACAAACTGTGACTATAATAACCGAACACACACACACACATACCAATACAAGTTTTTCTATCCCAACCGAAGGAGAAGAGAATCTTATGTATCGACCGATATTATAATAACACGGAGGTGAAAAAAAAAAATCTTGTGTGTAAGGAAAGTGTGGAATGTAATCAGAGAAATGGAAGGGAATGGGTTATGATGACTCAGGCAGGGGATCAATACACATACATACATACATTTTTATAAGCATACATACATACATTTATACATACAAATATACACACATGCATACATACATACACATACCTAACTACATATGGATGCATTCAAACACACACACACATGATTGCACATACACTAACATACACAGACAGACCTACACAAGAGATAGGCAAACTTAACACACACACCTCACACACAAATACACATACAATCTCACGCACATGTACTGTATACACACATAAAATTGTCCCTGCGTTACTGTTTGTGTGTGTGTGTGTGTGTGTGTGTGTGTAATCAAGATCTCACGCATTATTGTATTTGCAAGATATCGAGCCACCATATTCCCCCTTGCACAACCCCCTACTCTTCCCCCTCCCCACCTTCCCCCACCACCGGCCCAACTTCCCCCAACATTACCCTTCACTTTACTGCCCATTCGTCCATCCTCTCCTCTCTTTATCACCCTCTCCCCTTCCCACTCTCCCTCCTGCCCTTTACACCCTGACCCTGCCCTCCCCTTGCCACTCTCCCTCCTGCCCTTTGCACCCTGCCCCTGCCCTCCCCTTGCCACTCTCCCTCCTGCCCTTTGCACCCTGCCCCTGCCCTCCCCTTCCCACTCTCCCTCCTGCCCTTTGCACCCTGCCCCTGCCCTCCCCACCCGTCTATCCCTGGCCACATGGTGTCAGGGTATGGTCAACATTGTACACCTTGCACCATCACGTGGATATCAGTGCAGGGGCACTGTCACCACCTACACGGGGTTTTAGCTGTACCACCACCACAGCTATACACCCACCTACTGACACCACCTACACGGGGTTGTAGCTGTACCACCACCACAGCTATACACCCACCTACTGACACCACCTACACGGGGTTGTAGCTGTACCACCACCACAGCTATACACCCACCTACTGACACCACCTACACGGGGTTGTAGCTGTACCACCACCACAGCTATACACCCACCTACTGACACCACCTACACGGGGTTGTAGCTGTACCACCACCACAGCTATACACCCACCTACTGACACCACCTACACGGGGTTGTAGCTTTACCACCACCACAGCTATACACCCACCTACTGACACCACCTACACGGGGTTGTAGCTGTACCACCACCACAGCTATACACCCACCTACTGACACCACCTACACGGGGTTGTAGCTTTACCACCACCACAGCTATACACCCACCTACTGACACCACCTACACGGGGTTGTAGCTTTACTACCACCACAGCTATACACCCACCAACTGTCACCACCTACACGGGGTTGTAGCTTTACTACCACCACAGCTATACACCCACCTACTGACACCACCTACACGGGGTTGTAGCTTTACTACCACCACAGCTATACACCCACCTACTGACACCACCTACACGGGGTTGTAGCTTTACCACCACCACCACAGCTATACACCCACCTACTGACACCACCTACACGGGGTTGTAGCTTTACCACCACCACAGCTATACACCCACCTACTGACACCACCTACACGGGATTTTAGCTGTACCACCACCACAGCTATACACCCACCTACTGACACCACCTACACGGGGTTGTAGCTTTACTACCACCACAGCTATACACCCACCTACTGACACCACCTACACGGGATTTTAGCTTTACCACCACCACAACTATACACCCACCTACTGACACCACCTACACAGGGTTTAGCTTTACCACCACCACCACAGCTATACACCCACCTACTGACACCACCTACACGGGGTTTTAGCTTTACCACCACCACCACAGCTATACACCCACCTACTGACACCACCTACACGGGGTTTAGCTTTACCACCACCACCACAGCTATACACCCACCTACTGACACCACCTACACGGGGTTTTAGCTTTACCACCACCACCACAGCTATACACCCACCTACTGAAACCCACTACTGAATACGTGACGGCAGCACGCCTTGAGTTTAGACACATTAGATTACGGTTAGGTGAGGTCACGTTAGACTAGATTTGATCTGAACTATTTAGGTTTGGTTGTAAAAGATTCCATAACAACAGAATATGTTTGGTTAGATAAGAGTAAGTTAGTTTAGATCAACTTAAATCAGACATCTGATTACATTAAGTTGGGTTAAGGTAAGAAGTTAGACTAGATCAAATCAAAATGAACTAAATTTGATTATGCCAGTAGGTGCACACCAGTTATACAAACATTCAGGTATTGGCACACATAACTGACTCAGTTACCGTATGACAGGTTACGGCAACACCACACCGTCAATCAACAAAATATATTTCTGCTTCATTTCATCCTAATATATTACTACACACGACTCTGCCACAGATTTTCATATTGTTTTGTCTTTGTATCTTTTTATATAATAACGAGGGCGTTGTGTCTTCTAAAACTATTGCACTCAGGAAAATAGCTTAAAACACCTCTATGAGATAGAATCTGTCCTATATTACGACCATACAACTTCCAATCATGTCAGAGGTATCAGTTAAATGTTCATGTTTTAATTTCATTTCAAAACTTCACTTAAACACGGATTTTTTAAGGATACTTTTGAACCGGCGATATATAATTCTGAGTAAATGAAAGATATAAGGAAGGCCAATGAAGGCAAAATCATAAAAACAAAACAACTAATTTACCCAATAGTAATGTGCACTTAAGTAGCCGCAGGGGTCAGAATGTTGTCACGTCCAGCGGCATTATATATACCACAGCAGCAGTATATACTCTCCTGTACAGACAGTTGTTAGTTAATACTCTCCTGTACAGACAGTTGTTAGTTAATACTCTCCTATACACACAGTTGTTAGTTAATACTCTCCTATACACACAGTTGTTAGTTAATACTCTCCTGTACAGACAGTTGTTAGTTAATACTCTCCTATACACACAGTTGTTAGTTAATACTCTCCTATCCAGACAGTTGTTAGTTAATACTCTCCTATACAGACAGTTGTTAGTTAATACTCTCCTGTACAGACAGTTGTTAGTTAATACTCTCCTATACAGACAGTTGTTAGTTAATACTCTCCTGTACAGACAGTTGTTAGTTAATACTCTCCTGTACAGACAGTTGTTAGTTAATACTCTCCTATACAGACAGTTGTTAGTTAATACTCTCCTGTACAGACAGATGTTAGTTAATACTCTCCTATACAGACAGTTGTTAGTTAATACTCTCCTGTACAGACAGTTGTCAGCCTACAACTGGTACTGTACATTTGTAAGAAACCGCCACATCAGCTTTACACAGTAGGTGGCAATGGAACTTTTACAGGCAATGGTTCGGTGTGATTTACTGTGGCATGAACCCCAGCAACTGTGAGATGTCTTTAAGTTTAATGAGTCATATATAATCATGTGGTGATAGAGGAAATAAAGATATATCACTATCGTAATTAAAGGTAAACAAGACTTTTTAAAAAATTCTTTCAGTGAGAATTTCTTCCCAGGTGTCTGTGTGCAGCAGCAAAAACAAAAAAATAAAGAAAAATAAGAAGGCGACATAAGGGGTACTGCCTGTAATAAGGTGTAATTCATCAACCTATGTGTACACTTCATTGTGCTCATAAATCTCGCTATACTAACATTACCAACCCTCTTGTCTATCACAGGTATTCTCCTTCTTGTCTATCACAGGTATTCTCCCTCTTGTCTATCACAGGTATTCTCCCTCTCTTATCTCCTGACATTTATCATGTTTTCACTGTTTGTTATTCCCAACCCTCTTTCTCCACCTCCTGCCACCACTTCCGCCTTTCATTTCTGTTTTCTTCCACACTACATGCTCCCCTCCCCCCCCTCTCTCTCTATACTGGTGATACCAAATGTATAGTAAATTAGTCTAGAAGAAAAAATATTGTCTCTCTCTCTCTCTCTCTCTCTCTCTCCACTACTTTTGATACTAAATGTAAATTACCCGGTAGACCAGCAGATTTTTTTCTAATAAACTGTGTATATATGTAATGCCAAGTGAAAAGACTCAAAACTTGGGAATCACTGTATCATGTATTTTCCATATACTGCATGTGTTGATTGTATCACGTCTCTCTCTCTCTCTCTCTCTCTCTCTCTCTCTCTCTCTCTCTCTCTCTCTCTCTCTCTCTCTCTCTCACACACACAACTGTACACGTTAAATAATGATGTGGGGAGGGGTGATGTAGGAGTGTGAAGTGGAGTGGGCGAGAAAGGGGGCAGTGAGGTAGTGAGTGTGTTGTGGTGTGGGGGAAGGAGGGTGGTGGGGCGGTCACTGTGTTGTGGTGTGGGGGAAGGGGGTAGAGGTGCAATGAGTGTGTTGTGGTGTGGGGGAAGGGGGTAGAGGTGCAATGAGTGTGTTGTGGTGTGGGGGAAGGGGGGAGAGGTGCAATGAGTGTGTTGTGGTGTGGGGGAAGGGGGGAGAGGTGCAATGAGTGTGTTGTGGTGTGAGGGAAGAGGGGGAGGTGCAATGAGTGTGTAGTGGTGTGGGGGAAGGGGGGGAGAGGTGCAATGAGCGTGTTGTGGTGTGGGGGAAGGGGGGGGGAGAGGTGCAATGAGTGTGTTGTGGTGTGGGGGAAGGGGGAAGAGGTGCAATGAGTGTGTTGAGGTGTGGGGGAAGGAGGGCGGTGGGACGGTCACTGTGTTGTGGTGTGGGGGAAGGGGGGGGGAGAGGTGCAATGAGTGTGTTGTTGTGTGGGGGAAGGGGGGAGAGGTGCAATGAGTGTGTTGTGGTGTGGGGGGGATGAAGGGGAGGGTTGGGGTGTGTGGTGTGGATTAATTGTTACATCATACCTGTAATGACCGATAAGGATGTAACTGTACAATGATGTGTGAATGTGTGTTGTGGTGTAGTGTGGGATGGGAGGGGGAAGGCAGTGTGTTGTAGTAGGAGGAGGAAAGGCGTGGGACGGAAGTGTAGTGTAGTCTGGATTAAGTTATATATCACACCAATATTGGCTGAGTGCTGTTCGATGACAAAAGTGTAATCTAGTGAAGTCTACCTGGCCAAGTATTCACAAACGATCTTAATACCTTTAGTACAATGACCAATTATCACCTGTGTCTTCCTATTATCAGACGATTTTATATAAGTGAAGGGCTTAGTGAAGGGTATGACAAACCCCACTATTTAAAAAAAAAAAAAAAAAAAAAAAAAAAAAAAAAGGAAAATATCTCCTAAAGTGGGCCAAATCACGTTACCGTACCGAATGCAATAATCAATTAATGCAATACACAAGTCTTGAGAGCAGTTAATTGTTCTCAGGCATCACTGTTTGGCTGAGTACTTTCACTGCAATATCACTCCAATTTGGTGATGCAGTACGAATATTTGTGCACAAGAAGAGATAAATCCTGAAGTATCAGCCTTGTGCACACCTTAGTCTGGGCACAGTTTATAAATACGGCCAATGGCGTGTTGGGCAAGAGAGTTATGACGCTGCAAATGTACAGTGGTTGTGTTTTAGTAAATTTGGTGACAATTTCGCTGACGATGCCGCCCTGCAGCCAAAAATGACTGCCTCGCAAAAACTGGATGGTTGGAGTTTGAATGTGACTGTACGAGAGAGTAAAGTTATGGAGAAATTATGGCGCATTTGAGATATATTGGAAGAAGAAGAAGGAGAGGAAGACCGAGGATGAGATGGAGAGATGGATCGTTGTAATGTGGAAGAGTGCATGACAGAGCAAAGTTATGGTGCATCTGAGATATATTGGATGGAAAAGAAGGAGATGTAGACTTAATAAGATGGGGAGCTGGATCGTTGCAATGAATATATATGTGTGTGTGTGTGTGAGAGAGAGAGAGAGAGAGAGAGAGAGAGAGAGAGAGAATCATTACCGGTAAGGAGGAGAAAATATTAGACTGGAAGAGTGACTCTCTCTCTCTCTCTCTCTCTCTCTCTCTCTCTCTCCAGAGGTCCAGCGGTCGTGTAGTGTTAAATGGAACGAAACGGGACGCGACCAAATGGAAAGGATGATACGGCGCGGAATGAAATGGTACAGAGCTGAAGGAACGAAACGGAACGGAACAGAATGATACGGAGTGGAACGGAATGATGCAGAGCGGAACGAAATTATATGGAACGGTGCGGAACAACACCGAACCCAATGGAACGATGATTAATGATACGGAGCGGAACGTAACCAAGCAGCACCCTACCCATTCCGTACGAAGAACAGCGAAAGAACACGGAACAATATGGAAAGGCTGTGTACTGGACGAAACTGTAAGGGAAAATCTGAAGAGTGACGGTGAACGAAAGTGAGGGAAACTGAGGCCTGGAACGAACCTGAACAATATGATGTGAAATGCAAGGGAAACATTATAAGACACTGTATGACCTGTAGCAAGTATTGGGGCTGCCATACCAAGCTTTGGGACAACTCTGCCTTTGATAGTTTATGCTCGCTCGCTCGCTCTCTCTCTCTCTCTCTCTCATACATCCCCTAACCATTATAATAAAATCCCTGCAGGTAAATGGTACCTATTATCAGAAAAACATTTTCCGATAAACCTTGCTATTACCTTCGTCGTGTCAAAATTTCGGCGGCTGGGCGTATTTCCATATAAATGTTCTTATTTCCCACCAACCTGCTACTTAACGCCTTCAACCATGCAAATGTTAAGGTCGATATTTTCCATCCCAAAACACTGGCCATTTTCATATATATTCGTGTTATTCACTTGTAATAACTACGTCTGGCTTGAGGGTTGAATATCGGCAATGTTTATATGTGTAGTAGTATTAGTCACTGATAATAACTAAGTCTGGGTTGAGGGTAGGCTATTATAAATGTTCCTAGTTGTATTATTTACTGATAATAACTAAGTCTGGGTTGAGGGTAGGCTATTATAAATGTTCCTAGTTGTATTATTTATTGATAATAACTAAGTCTGGGTTGAGGGTAGGCTATTATAAATGTTCATAGTTGTATTATTTACTGATAATAACTAAGTCTGGGTTGAGGGTAGGCTATTATAAATGTTCCTGTGTATACTACTATTACTGAAGGACAATAACTAAATCTGTGTTCAAGGTACACTATTATGAATGAGAGGGTGGTAGTATAAGGAGTTCTGGAGACTCGTAACACCTCTTCCTTGGTGATTTACTCTGCACATTACCCATCGATATTCCCTATGTTAATGCTGTCAGTTATGATGACATTCACCAATAAAAACAACACAAAATAATGTTAAAGTGTAAAATGAAAGATCAATAAGGAAGATGAGCTACGTCGGCTGCCACACCCTGACCTACTGCCAACACATACTAGTACACACACTGAACTACTGCCAACACATACTAGTACACACACTGAACTACTGCCAACACATACTAGTACACACACTGAACTACTGCCAACACATACTAGTACACACACTGAACTACTGCCAACACATACTAGTACACACACTGAACTACTGCCAACACATACTAGTACACACACTGAACTACTGCCAACACATACTAGTACACACACTGAACTACTGCCAACACATACTAGTACACACACTGAACTACTGTCAACACATACTAATACTGACAACAGGTTTATTATATTGAACTTACACTCTTCTGTGTGTGTGTGTGTGTGTGTGTGTGTGTGTGTGTGTGTGTGTGTGTGTGTGTGTGTGTGTGTGTGTGAGAGAGAGAGAGAGAGAGAGAGAGAGAGAGAGAGAGAGAGAGAGAGAGAGAGAGTCAGGTTCACAAGGCGTGGTGTGGGGAATGCGTGGAGTCACAGCTGTGAGAAAGGTGACAAAGACTGAGGCGTGAATGAATAATACGTGAGGGAGGTGCGGCAAAGTGAGGTGTGGAGGGTGAGATGTAAGTGAAGTGTGGGGCATGAGGTGTGAGTGAGGAGTGGAATGTGAGATGATGTGTAAAGTGAGTTGTGGTCGAGTGAGGAGTGAGGTGGTGAGGTATGCGAAGGGTGTGCTAAGTGTGGTATGCGTGAGGTGTGGAAGAGGTGTGAGTGAGGTGTGGAAGAGGTTTGAGTGAGGTGTGAAAGAGGTGTGAGTGAGGTGTGGAGGAGGTTTGAGTGAGGTGTGGAAGAGGTGTGAGTGAGGTGTAGATGAGGTGTGAGTGAGGTGTGGAAGAGGTGTGAGTGAGGTAAAGAGTGAGGTGTTGAGATTGCGGGGTGAGAGAGAGGTGTGTGGGCATTGTTAATTGTGGCACAATAACATCAACACAGGTATTGTTGAAGCTAAGTGACGGCAGGGAGGAGGGCACGCAGTCAGAGAGGATTTGAGAAGGAAGAGAGGGAAACAGGCAGGGAGACACGACAGGGAGAAAAGAGGGGAAGGAGGAAGGGAAACAGATAGGGAGAAGAATGAATAGTGGAAGTAAAACACTCAAGGAAATACGAAGAAAGGGAGATAGGGAAGGTAGGCAAAGAGATGGGTAGGCAGGAACACAGATTAAGGATAAAGGGAGATAAAAAGGGCATAGAGGGATTGAGGAATAGGTAGGCAAGAGGACAGACACGGGAGCAGGGAGGGACGTAAGGCAGGAAAAGGGAAGGCACAGTGAATGAAGAGATGGGAATTAATTGGAGAAAGTAGAGGTGGAGGGATGGATGGGAGGAAATGGACAAGATCATATTTAACCTGCCTTAAATATAGAGGATGGGGTTATAGCCAGCCTTCATTAACCCCTTCAGTACGACAGGGATTTCCTGAGGTAAACAAATGGTCTACGAGGAGCATCAATGAAATATATAACACGTGTAGATTAAGAAGTGAAGGATGTAAACAGAGTGAAAAGTGAAAGACTGGGAAATAAACAAGAAGATAGGATAGACAGGGGTAGGGAAAGGTAAGCAATTTTAGCAAAGATGGAGAGAGGGAATGTAAGGAAATATTCTGGGAAGAAGAAAGGCAGGGAGATGGAAAGGTTAATCTCTTCACAACGATGACATCTGTATATTTCGATGCTGTTATCTCTACAAAATATTACTCTGCATACAAGAAATTACTGGAACATGAAGGGTGAATATAACTTCATTAATCCACTCAATAAGGAAGATATTTCCTACGTTTAATAAATTGCTTGTATCTAGTAAGGATAAATGTAACGTCATGGAACTGATAGACTTAAATACAAAGTAAATCAGGGGATTAATAATAATAATAATAATAATAATAATAATAATAATAATAATAGTAATAATAATGAAAAGTCCTCGGGTTGAAGGGGTTTAGAAGGGTTATTATAAAAGTGAATAAAGCTGAAATAAAAAAGAACAGAAGTACAATGAAGATGACAGGGCGTGTGGCAGAGGCGGTGGGTGGAGGAATGATTAAAATATACAAGGAAGAAGACAGGTGAGAATCAGGTGTGAATGAGATGATAATGAGACTGTAAAGGGGCTGAAAGAGAGAGAGAGAGAGAGAGAGAGAGAGAGAGAGAGAGAGAGAAAGAGAGAAAGAGAGAGAGGGAGAGAGAGAGAGAGAGAGAGAGAGAGAGAGAGAGAGAGAGAGAGAGAGAGAGAGAATATAAGTTTGTGGATACAGGTTAACCCTTATGAGGACGTGAACTGTCAGTGGTAAGTGGTTCCTGGTAAACACGCACACACACACACACACACACACACACAGTCACCCTATGCACCATACACTAACAGGAAGAAGAATTAGGGGAAGAAGAAAAAAAAAGGACGAAAATGAAGACGAGGAGAAAAGGAAGGAGGAGGAGAAAAGAAGGGCAAAAGAAAAAGGAACTGGGTTAACTAAAACGGCGGGGGGACGGAAAGGAAAAGGTGAAAGTAGGCGAAGAAGTACAAAAATATAGAGGAGAAAAAAAAAAAAAAAAAAAAAAAAAAGGAGGGAGGGGGAAGTACAGTAAAAAACAAGAGCAATCCGAGATGCAAACCTGGGTCAAGGCGGAGTGTGTGGTGGATCTTATGATGTTATCCTGTAATGTTTGTGCAAACATTGTAGGCATTATTTGTCGAGTTAAAAGCAAAAATGTTGAAACTGCCACTATCCCGCAATGGTAGAGAATCCATTAAAAAAAAATCCTGGATCCGGATGATGATCCGGATCACCACAAAAATCTAATGGACTGTTCCTTGGACGATACTCTGCCCCAAAAAAAAAAAAAAAAAAAAAAAAAAAAAGGAAATCCGTGCGTAACTATTTGAGTAATCCTGTTAACAAATAGACAAACAAACCAACGCCGACAAAAACATAACCTCCCTGGCTGTGGTAAAAAGAGAGGAAGTCAGAATACGGTATAGTGGAAAGGCCAGGGGTAAATGTACACAATATTAAGAGGAGGAAACATATGAATATACACATGACGACAACGATGATGATGAGGAGGAGGAGGAAAATAGAAGGAAAAGTGAGGAAAGACGAGGAAGAGGAGGAGAATGACGGGGGGGGGGTCAGCATCCATCTCCAGTGAAGTGACTGGCGGCAGGTGGAGTTAATTGAAGGCGGCGGGGACCTCCTTGTATGAGAGAGAGAGAGAGAGAGAGACCAAGGGTTACAGATTGGGGAGGTTTGGATTCTCTCTCTCTCTCTCTCTCTCTCTCTCTCTCTCTCTCTCAGGCCTACACTACCACTAATGACGCCGGCACTTAGTGGGTTATCGCTCACTCACTCACTTTAACTCTCGCTTTCATCTTCACTGGTTCTAATTCTCTTTCACCCCACTGTTTCTCATTCTCACTTTCATTCTCTCTCTTTTATCTCCTCTTTTCTCACTCACACTTTAATCTTCCCCTTTTTCTCATTCTTACTGTCATCACTCCAGTCTGTCTGTCTGTCTGTCTGTCTGTCTGTCTGTCTCTGTCTCTCTCTCTCTCTCTCTCACCATCCATCAACTAATCTATCAATCTATCTTACTCCCTGCACTAAGCTAACAATATATTAATTTCCTTTACGCCACCAGCACACAGTGTCATTCAGGTCAGTGGATACATGTGGTAGTGGATGTGTACACACTTCATTCATCTAAGAAGCATAATTACCTCAGTGTTCATATATCTTCATTACTCTTAGCCACACTGTCAACACCCTCTCACCTCTACTCTCATTCTCTCTCAGTTATTCATATCATTCACTTGCACACACAACAGAATATAAAAAAAGGCGTTACTGATTTGCTTACCCATACTCACTCTCTCACTCTTAACTCCAGCACACACTCATTTCCTCTCTCAGTTACTCATTTCATACTCACCCTGGCTCATTCTCTCCTAGTCAGTCATTTTATACGTCCATACACACTCGTCAATTCATATTCTCTCTCATTCTCTCCCAATTACTCATTTCACACTCACCCAGACTCATTCTCTCCACTTTAATGTCACTCATGTCCATACACACTCATCACCTCAGTCACTTCTCCTGACTGTCATATTCACTCTCACTCACTGACACTCACCCTCTCCCACACCTGTCCACACACTCTTTACCTTTTTGTGTTGGTTAGGGAGGGTTTTGTGGTAAGAAGTGTGGCGTCCCTCACCACACCGTTAACACTACCAACACTATCACCACCAGTATCAGCACAACTATCACCTCAACCACTACCACCAACAACACTACCATCACCACCACTACCACCACTAACCCCACCATCATCATCACTACCACCCATAATACTACTATCACCACCCCTACCGCCACTAACACCACCATCACCACCACTATCGCCACTAACACCACCATTACCTTCACCACTACCACCACCACCACCACTAACACCACCTCTAATGCCACCACCACCACACCTGGACCACCAGATTAATCACCATCACCACAACCAACATAACTATAGCTAGATCACTGATTGACACCAGATTATAATCCACCATCACTACCACTACTACCACCATTACTACCACAAAACAACCACCACTCACATCGCTATTAGTATCATCATCACCACCACCATTACCACTGCTACCACATCACTACCACAGAACCACCACCACCTCACTTAGATGTCTATTACTACCATCACTACTGCTACCATCATCACTACCACAAAGCCATCACTATATTCAGATCACTACTACCACCACCATCAGCATCACGACTGCTACATCATCACTACCACAATACCGGCACCATACTCAGATCACTAGTACCACCACCACTACCATGATAACCACTACCATCACAACTGCTACCACCATCACTACCACAATACCAGCACCATACTCAGATCACTAGTACCACCACCACTACCATGATTACCACTACCATCACAACTGCTACCACCATCACTACCACAATACCAGCACCATACTCAGATCATTATCAGTACCACCACCATCACCACACCCAGAAAAACTACCAGCATATCAATTACCATACCACCACCACCACACGTACACATCAGTCACCACCACCACAACGAGAAAGGGAAGAGAGGAATACAAATTGTCGAGAAGTGAGAGAGAGAGAGAGAGAGAGAGAGAGAGAGAGAGAGAGAGAGAGAGAGAGAAAACGGGAGAAGGAAGGGAGAGAGGGCATGTAGTGGGATGGGGAGAGGAAAGAAGGAAAGGAAGGGGTTGAGAGAGAGCAGAGGGGTGGGGGAGAAACGGAAAATAGACAGACATTGAGAGGGAAGGGGCAAAAAGGGAGAGGGAGAGATGGAAATGGAAAAGAGGGAGGGGGAGACGGAATAGGGGAAAAGAAGAGACGATGATGGAATGGGGAGATGATTGAAAACAAGAAGTGGAGAAAGGAAGGTGATGAAAAGAGAGAAGGGGAGAAACAATGGACTGGGAAGAGGAAGAAGGGAGGGAATAAGGGAAAAAGCTTGCCTGGTGTCAAGGAAGTAACGAGTACAAGCGTCATGCTGTCATAACCACAACACTACAATTATTTCCCCTCTCCCTTTCACTCTCTCTCTCTCTCTAAGGAACAACTTACTACTCTCAGTTTAAAAGAAGCCTCGCGTCCTCTTATGGGGTCAACCTGTATCCACAAACCTATACAGTCATTACTCACCTCCTCTCTCTCTCTCTCTCTCTCTCTCCTTCACCCGTTTCCTTCCACCCTCTAGGTTTTTCATCCTTCCTGCTTTGCTATCCTTGTCTTAAACTCATACAATAAATATCATAGTCATTGCCTACCTTATTATAAACCACCTAGATAGGACCAACCTTTCTCTCTCTCTCTCTCATCTAGTCAAGTCCCTATTTTTTTTTTTACATTATCTCTCCAATCTCTCTCTTTATCTCTCCCCTCTTCCTTCCCCTCTGAGGCACTTTCCTCCCTCTCACTCTCCCTCCCTCCCTCATCCATCTGTGCCACGCCTCCGCACCTCCCTCACCCATCTTCCCTCACTCCCTTCTTTCTCTCCCTTACCACATCACCCTTTACCCCAACTCAATATTCTACTTCTCTTTCTCCTTTCCCTTTTTTCCTCTGCCTGTTCTGCATTCTCTCTCTCTCTCCCCTCATGACACAAAGCAGGTTAGGTAACATGAGCTAACACACAAACCGACCCACAAAAAAAGATGAAATAAAAAAAAAACTCGCCAATCCTCTCCTAAGACCGAATTCACAAAAGTTCTCAACTAATTCTTATGATAAACAAATCCCAATAACACTAAAATATTGGCAGAGATTATATCGCTTGCTCGTATTTTCACGCTGATATTCCCCTTATTTATTTATTTATTTTGTCAGTGTTTAGTAGCTGCAATAATTAAGATCAATGCAATAACAAAGGCAACTTGGACTCAACAAACTTTATGAATACGGCCAAACCTGGTGTTCAGTCTTTGCCTCCCAATTGTACACTTTCTCACCAAAACTATTTACATTACTGCCTTTTGTACATCACCCCCTCCCCCACCCCCACACCTTCCCTTACCCTCCACCCCCACCCCCACACCTTCCCTTACCCTCCACCCCCACACCTTCCCTTATCCTCCACCCCCACCCCCACACCTTCCCTTACCCTACACCCCCACCCCCACACCTTCCTTTACCCTCCACCCCCACACCTTCCCTTACCCTCCACCCCCACACCTTCCCTTACCCTCCACCCCCACACCTTCCCTTACTCTCCACCCCCACCCCCACACCTTCCCTTACCCTCCACCCCCACCCCCACACCTTCCCTTACCCTACACCCCCACCCCCACACCTTCCCTTACCCTACATCTCCAACCCCACACCCTCCCTTATCCAACACCCCCACCCCCACACCTTCCCTTACCCTACACCCCCACCCCCACACCTTCCCTTACCCTCCACCCTCCCACATCTTCCATTACGCTCCACCCCCACCCCCACACCTTCCCTTACCCTACACCCCCACCCCCACACCTTCCCTTACCCTATACCCCCACCCCCACACCTTCCCTTACCCCACACCCCCACCCACACACTTTCCTTTACCCTCCACCCCACCCCCACACCTTCCCTTACCCTCCACCCTCACCCCAACCCCCACCCCAAACAGCCTCTTTCCTGCCCACAACCTAAGCCATCCCCTCCCTCTTCTCGGGTCACTCTGATCTAACCAAACCTAACTAACCTAACTTTCTTTTTTTACACTCCAATTCTCACAACACTTTCCATTCCTTCTCTCTCTTATCTTCTACCTTCCCCCTCCTGCTCCTTCGTACCCTCCTTCCCTCCACACATCATCATCATTATCATCATCATCATCATCAAGCTTTCTCAGTATTTTCCTTCCCTCTCTTTTCACTCTCCTCCCTCTTCTTACATTCCTCCATCTTCCCTTCCTCCTCCCTCCCTCCCTCTCTTAAGGCATAACAATTTTCGCGTCATGTGTCAAAAACAACATTTGGCTGGTTTGTGGTGATGTTGTGCTGTGGTTGTGGAGGAAACAAGGGGAGGAAAGACTGGGAGAGGGAGGGGAAGGGGAGAGAAAACTGAAGGATGCAAGAGCAGGAAAGACTGGAAGGAGAAGGAAAAGGGGAGAGAAAACTGGATGAAACAAAGGGAAGAAAGATTGAGAAGGGGAGCGGAAGGGGAGAGATACTTTGAAGAAACAAGGGAAGGACAGACTGAAAGGGGGAACGAAAGGGGGGGGGGAAACAGGGGGGCACAGAAGGAGGGAAGGGGAGAAGGAGGAGGAGGGAAGGGTTTGAAGGGTTAGGGAAGAACGTAAGAATACAGAAGGAGGTAAAGGAGAGAGGTAGAGTTTGTTTGTATTTACACCACCTTAGTAACAACGAAGATTCATATTACACGGGTCAGTAATGTGACTTACGAGGTAAAGTTGGGACAAAGGTCGCATAATAATTCACCGCTTCTACTTGTCACTTTCCTCTAAGTTGAGAGACACTTGGTATGTCTCTCTGTCCAAAGATACAAAAGTTTGCCAATATTTCACCTCATCTGCTTGACACTCTCCTCTGCTGGATAACAGTCCTAAACTGGAAGAGGCTTGGTGTGTTTCTTTGCCCATAGATGCAAAAGTTCGCCTAATAATTCACATCTACTTGACACTCTCCTCTGCTGGATAATTTTACTAAACTGAGGGAGGCTTGGTATGTTTTCTACCCACAGATATAAAAATCTGCCTAATCATCCACCTCATCTACTTGACATTCTCCTCCATTTGCTAATATTACTAAAATTAGAGAGGCTTGGCTTGATACTCCCCTATTACCTAATATTCCTAACATGAGGGAGGCTTTGAATGTTTCTCTGTGCATCAATAATTCTTTGTGACACACATACACACACACACTTTTGTTCAGCGGTGAGGGATACAGAATGCCCCTATCCCACACCATCGTCTCAAGTTACTCTGTCCTTTCTTTATTGTTCTCTCTCTCTCTCTCTCTCTCTCTCTCTCTCTCTGTTTGTCCTTCCCTCAATCTACACCCTTCTCTTCCCTCCTTTCCTCTCTAGTAGATTAATTCTGTCTTATTTCCTCCTTCCCATCTCCTCACCCTCACCATCCTCTCCCCTCTTCCTTCCATCACCCTCCCCCTTCCCCTCCCCTCCCGTCTCCTCCCCAGTAATCTCCCCTCGCATCTCATGTCTTGTCTCCCCTTATTCTTCCTTCCCTAATTTTGTTGACTTCTGATTTTTTCTTCCCCCGCCCCCCTCTCTCTCTCTCTTTTCTTGTAGGCCTACTTCTGTCTTCCTTGTTCTTACATTTGCCTGTGTGTGTGTGTGTGTGTGTGTGTGTGTGTGTGTGTGTGTGTGTGTGTGTGTGTGTGTGTGTGTGTGTTTATTTGGCTGTATTCTTTTCTTAAATTCACAAAAGTTCCTCTCCCTTCCCCCTTTACCCTCACGTTCTCTCCATTCCTTCCTTCCTTCCCTTCCCCTCCTCTTCCGTCCTTCCCTTCTTCTCACTTTTTTCTTTCCAACATTACCCCTATTCTCTCTTCTTCCATCTCCTCCTTTCCTTCCTACTCTACTTTTTATTTCTTTCCATCCCTACCTGTCGCTCTTTTCCCTTCCTCTCCACTTACTTTCCCCTCCTCCGCTGTCTTTCCACCCTCCTTCTCCCCTCTTACTGTCTTCTCGTCTTGTCACTTCCCTTTATTCTCCCCTCTCTCACTTCCCTCCTACCTTCAAGCCTCTCTCTCTCTCTCTCTCTCTCTCTCTCTCTCTCTCTCTCTCTCTCCATATCTGTCTACTCACCCCTGCCCACACCAGCACCCACAACACCCCCATCCTTAGCCACAGTTACGCCAAACAACACACACGTCTAATACATATCTTGGTTATCTAAATATCGAAGCTGCCAGAGATCGAGCAGCATGAAGAGCCGCCATTAGGTGACAAAGGCCGACGCATGCAAGCCTGTTGAAACTTTAAAAACGAAACGAAACGAAACAAAACAATTTAGCTCTAATAAAACACAACCTGTTCCCAGCATCACAACACCACCAACCTTCACCACACCAGTTTCAGCACAACACCACACCACCAACATACCAGTTTTATCACAACACCACCAACACACTAGTTTTATCACAATACCACTACATCACCAACACACCAGTTTCATCACAACACCACACCACCTACACACCAGTTTTATTACAAACCACACGACCAACACACCAGTTTTATCACAACACCACACCACTAACACACCAGTTGTATTACAACACCACCAACACACCAGTTTCATCACAACACCACACCACCAACACACCAGGTTTATTACAACACCACCAACACACCAGTTTCATCACAACACCACACCACCAACACACCAGTTTCATCACAACACCACACCACCAACACACCAGTTTTATCACAACACCACACCACCAACACACCAGTTTCATCACAACACACCACCAACACACCAGTTTTATCACAACACCACACCACCAACACACCAGTTTTATCACAACACACCACCAACACACCAGTTTCATCACAACACACCACCAACACACCAGTTTTATCACAACACACCACCAACACACCAGTTTCATCACAACACCACACCACCAACACACCAGTTTTATCACAACACCACACCACCAACACACCAGTTTTATCACAACACCACACCACCAACACACCAGTTTTATCACAACACCACACCACCAACACACCAGTTTTATCACAACACCACACCACCAACACACCAGTTTTATCACAACACCACACCACCAACACACCAGTTTTATCACAACACCACACCACCAGTATCACAACACCACACCACCAGTATCACAACACCACACTACCAGTATCACACCACCAACACACCAGCTTTATCACAACAAACACCAATGGCTGGTATTTTTGTCAAGGAAGGTGTTTGGGCATTATAAGATTTGTCAAGGAAAATGTCAGATGTTTGTGTTTTTTCCCAATAAACTTTGACACAACAAAAATATTCGAGACAACGTGATGGTAAGAGGCTTATGAGGGAAGTTCCACACGGCTTTTGATTCTTTACTGGATGACTTCAAGATTTTGACAAGACTTAGTGTAAGAGGCGAATAATACACACACACACACACACACACACACACACACACACACACACACACACACACACCACTTACCTTGTTCTTAGTTCAGATTTACGACTCAACATTCCCAGACGCACGAGACGAGGGTATATACTTACAAACACACTTACACCACACTTATACACTATCTCTACCTACCCAGCCACCTTATCTACAACACAAACACACTTACACCACACTTATACACTATCTCTACCTACCCAGCCACCTTATCTACAACACAAACACACTTACACCACACTTATACACTATCTCTACCTACCCAGCCACCTTATCTACAACACAAACACACTTACACCACACTTATACACTATCTCTACCTACCCAGCCACCTTATCTACAACACAAACACACTTACATCACACTTATACACTATCTCTACCTACCAAGCCACCTTATCTACAACACAAACACACTTACACCACACTTATACACAATCTCTACCTACCCAGCCACCTTATCTACAACACAAACACACTTACACCACACTTATACACTATCTCTACCTACCCAGCCACCTTATCTACAACACAAACACACTTACACCACACTTATACACTATCTCTACCTACCCAGCCATCTTATCTACAACACAAACACACTTACACCACACTTATACACTATCTCTACCTACCCAGCCACCTTATCTACAACACAAACACACTTACACCACACTTATACACTATCTCTACCTACCCAGCCACCTTATCTACAACACAAACACACTTACCTACGGACAAAAACACTCAAAAACACACATTTCTTACAAACACTTATTCTTTTAGCACTTTGTCTCATTTTTCTAGTCTCTCTCCTCTCTCTCTCTCTCTCTCTCTCTCTCTCTCTCTCTTTCAGGTGAACAAATTACAAGTGTGACAGTAAGGCGGCAAAAACAGACGGAATGTACAGGTGTGGGCAGCTGGGGTGTTACTCATGTGGGAGGGAAAGGAGGGGAAGGTGAGAGGAATGGAGAGGAGAGATGAGGAAAGGCGAGGAAAGTGAGAGGAGAAGAGTAGATGGCAGACATGAAAGTGAGGATATAACGTAGGCAGGAGAGCAAAGGAACAAAAAAATGTGTAAAGAGAAGAGAGAAGTGGATACAAGAAATGGCCTGTAGTAAACTGAGTAAAATCGTCAGGTGTCACCAAGAATGATGTATGAATGAGGACATGGATCTGAAGGGTTGTATGGACTTTGTAAACCCTTCAGTAAGACATCCGGCATCAGCATTCATCACACCAAATGTATACTGATAAGGAGGGTACAGAAGGAACATTTTTCGATTCTCTTTCTTCTTCACTCCCCGCCCCCTCTTCTCTCTCTCTCTCTCTCATACCCCCCCCCCTTTTGCTCCCCCACCCGCCCATAACTGAACTTCAGTCATCATGCACTGTCATTCTATTAATTTTAAGGTTGAGCCACTTCAAGAGGACCTAAAGGTCTGTGTGGTCTGTATATCTGTGTTACTTTATGAAACTATCCAATTCAGTATCACACACACACACACACACACACATTCCTCCTCCATTCTTCCCTTCTTTCTCCCCTCTCTCTCTTGGTCTCATCTCTACAGATTCTTTCCCAATTAAGATAAAGCCATCAGTCCTCTCTCTCTCTCTCTCTCTCTCTCTCTCATTACCACCCTCTATCTCCCTCCATCTTAATGCTGTGTTTTCTTCTATTTCGTCTTCCTTGGTTTTTCTGCCTAACCCCGTCGTTCACCTGTTGTTTTAGCCCCTGTGACTGATACCATGTGCGTGTGTGTGTGTGTGTGTGTGTGTGTGTGTGTGTGTGTGTGTGTGTGTGTGTGTGTGTGTGTGTGTGTCAAGCACTAGTGTATTAATATTTGGATAGGAACTGTGTAAGGGTAATCACTTAAACGACTGATTAATGGTTGGAAAGTGTGATGGATGGACGTAAGGCTGGATGAATAGAGAGAGTCATGGATTTGGAGGGAGGAGGGAAGGAGTGAGGGAGGAGAGATGGGTGGGGAGGGAGAGAGAAGGTGGGGAGAGGGAAACAGGGAAGGAAAGAAGGAAGGGAAGGAGGATGGGATGGACGCTGCTTGTATGAAGGAGGAAGGAAAGGAAGGAGGGCGTGAGGGACGCACCGTGAGGGAGGAAAAGAAGGGAGAGAAGGATGCAGCATGTGGGAGGAAAAAAGGAAGCAAGAGGAGGAGAGAACAGGCAGTGTGTGAGAGGGAAACAGTATAGGAGAGAAGGAAGGAGTGTATAGGAGGAAAGGAGTAATATCTTCGTCTCTCTCTCTCTCTCTCTCTTTCACCACCGTGTGCCTGGCCATTCATCATAAGTGTTTGTGTTGCCTGTTTGCTACGAGATTGTTTATTTGTCCTTGTCTGACGCTATGCTCTCTCTCTCTCTCTCTCTCTCTCTCTCTCACACACACACACACACACACACACACACACACACACACACACGTTACCAATCTGGTGCTTTTCGTAATCCAATTAAATGCACACTTGCATACATACATAATTTACACACATGCACGCACACACACACGCACATCAAAAAGACATGTGCTGCATATTCATTTTTCATATATATGCAGACGCACATATCAAATGCACACGTTTACAATGAATAGTACACCAGTCCACACACACACACACACACACACACACACACACACACCGTTGATTACTAAAAACATATATCGGAGAGAGAGAGAGAGAGAGAGAGAGAGAGAGAGAGTAAAAAGGTGGGTGTTGGAGGTGTCGGGTACTGTGTTGTCTGTCAGGTGTGTGTTGGAGGGAGAGAATGCAAGGGAACGAGGGAAGGGAAGGGAGACAGGGGGAGTGAGAAGGGAGGGAGGGAGAGAGATAGAGGGGGAGGGGGGAGGGAGGGTAAGGAGGAGAAAGGGGAAGGAGAGGGAGGTGAGGGAAGGGCTGGGAGGAAGGAAGGAGGAAGAGAACGAAGAGAGGATGAAGAGACGGGAAAGAATAATTACGTGGTGGAGAGAATGCGAGGAAGAGAGTGGAGGAAAGACAGATAGGATGGAGAAAAGGGGATGAAAGGTAGGAGGGAAAAGAAGGAGAATGGAGAGGAAAGAGAGGAGAGTGAGGAGGGAGTGAGAAGTACTGAGAGAGGAAAGGGAAGAGAAGAGGGCGAAGATGCAGGAAAGGAGAGATGAGTGAGAGAGAGGAGATGGAGGGAAAGAGAGGGAGGAGGACGGGGGGGAGAGGAAGACGTGAGAGAGAAAAGAGGAAGTTCGAGAGGAGGAGGAGGGAAAGATGGAAAGAGAAGCAAGACAAGAGGGATAAAAGAGGAAGGAGGAGGGGAGGAGGGAGAGGCATAATGAGGGGAAAGGTGAATGTGTTACCTGTATGTTTAGTGTCACCCTGAGGGGAGACCAGATGTGTGTGTGTGTGTGTGTGTGTGTGTGTGTGTGTGTGTGTGTGTGTGTGTGTGTGTGTGTGTGTATCGCTATTCTGTCGTCTGTGTCCTATTTTAAGATAATCCCTCAGCTTTCTTTCTCCCTCCCTCCACCCTCTTCATTCAGGCGTGCTTCCTTCCTTCCTTCCTGTCTTCGTTATCATCTCTTCCTTGTACATTGTTTTCTATTTAACTTGTTCTGCAATTTTTCCTGATCTTTTCAACATTTTTGCAATGTTATTTTAAGCGCTTTATATTCTATGTCTTTATTTCCATTTACAGAACTGTTTTCTTTACTCTTCATTTCTTTACCTAATAATATAATCCTTGGCCTACTTACCTGCTGATCTTGGTCTATATCCTTATCTTATTTTCTCTGATGCATGTCTTCTCGGTCTCTTCCTTCCTCACTTCCTGTTTGTTGTTGTTCTTATTTCCTCTCCTAATCATCCCTTTATGTGACATTCTTAGATCTTATGTTAATCAGGCCTTGGGTTCTTTTCTCTCACCTTCCCTCCAACTCATTTTTTGTTACTTCCACGACAGAGAGAGAGAGAGAGAGAGAGAGAGAGAGAGAGAGAGAGAGAGTGTGTGTGTGTGTGTGTGTGTGTGTGTGTGTGTGTGTGTGTGTGTGTGTTGATTGAAGACTTTCGTATTCACAATCATGTATGTACAGTGTCCTTTTAATTTCTCGCTGTCATTCCTCTCTCTCTCTCTCTCTCTCTCTCATCACCTTTAGAACTCGGTGGTCAGCGTTTATGCAATGAGAGCTGGAGTCAGAGGTCAAGAGAGAGAGAGAGAGAGAGAGAGAGAGAGAGAGAGAGAGAGAGAAATATATATATATAACAAAGGAAAAAAATATGAAAAAGTAAGAAAAAGAAAGAACAACCGAAGAGAGGACGGGAAGAGAAGGACCGGAGACAAAGAAAGGAGGGAGAAAAGGTGAGAGGAGAGAGAAGAAGAGAGAGAAAAAGGGAGACGGAAGGGAGGGGAGAAGCTCCGAGGAAGATTGGTGGTGACGGTGATAGACTTGAGGGTCTGGCCTGGGGAGGGAAGGAGGGAGGGGGAGGAGTGAGAGGGAGAAAGGAGGGAGGGGGAGGGGGCTACGAGGTGACAGGAGATAGAGAGGAGAATAGGGAGAGAGGTGAGGGAGGAATAAAGGGAGAGAGGAGGTAAGCAGAAGGAAGAGGGAGGGGGAAATACGAGGAAGAAGACAGAGGCCGGAAGTTACTGACGGCTGGGAGTACAAGTAAGGAAGGAAAGGAGACGGAAGAAAAGGATGTGAGATGGAGAGGGTAGAGGTAAGAATGGAGGTATGGGAAATGAAGAACCGGGGAAGAAAGGAAAGGTGGAGGAACGAAGATAGAAGAGACAATGCATTGGTAAAGGAGGTATTAGACGAAGAAAAAAGAATGGAAGGGAAGAAAAGGAGACAGATGAAGGAAGAGGAAAATGGTTGAGGGGAAATGGAAGTACAAGAGGAATAGAAGTGCGAAAGGACCAAAAAAGGGATGAAAAAGTAGAGGAGAGTGAAAAGGTGGTGACAAAAAGGAGGTATTAGAGACAGAAAATAGGAGTAGGAATGTAAGAAAGGAACGAGACAGATGGAGGGAGAGGAGTGGGATGACAGCGAGACCAAAACACACACAGGTACCGCCACCAACAGCGAAATGAAAGCAGACACACAGGCTAATGAAGGACACTCACAAATACTAACAATACTAACAGGCTAATGAAGGACACTGACAAATACTAACAATACTAACAGGCTAATGAAGGACACTGACAAATACTAACAGGCTAATGAAGGACACTCACAAATACTAACAATACTAACAGGCTAATGAAGGACACTCACAAATACTAACAATACTAACAGGCTAATGAAGGACACTCACAAATACTAACAATACTAACAGGCTAATGAAGGACACTCACAAATACTAACAGGCTAATGAAGGACACTCACAAATACTAACAGGCTAATGAAGGACACTCACAAATACTAACAGGCTAATGAAGGACACTCACAAATACTAACAGGCTAATGAAGGACACTCACAAATACTAACAGGCTAATGAAGGACACTCACAAATACTAACAGGCTAATGAAGGACACTCACAAATACTAACAGGCTAATGAAGGACACTCACAAATACTAACAGGCTAATGAAGGACACTCACAAATACTAACAGGCTAATGAAGGACACTCACAAATACTAACAGGCTAATGAAGGACACTCACAAATACTAACAGGCTAATGAAGGACACTCACAAATACTAACAGGCTAATGAAGGACACTCACAAATACTAACAATACTAACAGGCTAATGAAGGACACTCACAAATACTAACAATACTAACAGGCTAATGAAGGACACTTACAAATACTAACAATACTAACAGGCTAATGAAGGACACTCACAAATACTAACAATACTAACAGGCTAATGAAGGACACTCACAAATACTAACAATACTAACAGGCTAATGAAGGACACTCACAAATACTAACAGGCTAATGAAGGACAATGACAAATACTAACAGGCTAATGAAAGACACTCACAAATACTAACAATACTAACAGGCTAATGAAGGACACTCACAAATACTAACAGGCTAATGAAGGACACTGACAAATACTAACAATACTAACAGGCTAATGAAGGACACTCACAAATACTAACAGGCTAATGAAGGACACTCACAAATACTAACAATACTAACAGGCTAATGAAGGACACTCACAAATACTAACAGGCTAATGAAGGACACTGACAAATACTAACAGGCTAATGAAAGACACTCACAAATACTAACAATACTAACAGGCTAATGAAGGACACTCACAAATACTAACAATACTAACAGGCTAATGAAGGACACTCACAAATACTAACAATACTAACAGGCTAATGAAGGACACTCACAAATACTAACAGGCTAATGAAGGACACTCACAAATACTAACAGGCTAATGAAGGACACTCACAAATACTAACAGGCTAATGAAGGACACTCACAAATACTAACAGGCTAATGAAGGACACTCACAAATACTAACAGGCTAATGAAGGACACTCACAAATACTAACAATACTCGTGTACAGGCACTTTGGGATCCAGCCATATTCACACAGGTATACCAGGTGCCTCTGCCTTACCAGGTATTTACAGGGCTTAAATATATCTATGCCTATCGACTGCACGAGGGTCACTGAGGCAGATATCTAAGCCTATCGACTGCACGAGGGTCACTGAGACAGATATCTATGCCTTTCGACTGCACCAGGGTCACTGAGGCAGATATCTATGCCTATCGACTGCACCAGGGTCACTGAGGCAGATATCTATGCCTATCGACTGCACCAGGGTCACTGAGGCAGATATCTATGCCTATCGCCTGCACGAGGGTCACTGAGGCAGATATCTATGCCTATCGACTGCACGAGGGTCACTGAGGCAGATAACCACCACGGGTATAAAATCTGAGAAGAGCAGGTCCTGTGACATTCACCTACCATCTCTACAGCAAACCATATTTCTGTATTTTGTAGTTTTTATTCTCATGTGTACATGAAAATATACTTATAATGAAAACATACAAACTATGAGTATATGTAAGAGAATACCGCGGTGTAATACCGATATATACACCACTGACAAAAGGGCCTGTGTGTGTGTGTGTGTGTGTGTGTGTGTGTGTGTGTGTGTGTGTGTGTGTAAAATGTTCCACACACATAATACATAAGTTCAGCGGTTGTGCACCATGGTAGGATATGTACTAAAATGTGCACCTGAACAAACACCTGCATATACACACCTGTAATATAAAGTAATGGATCACCTGACACACTGACACACAGACACCATGACATGATACAGTGATGTATTCTTGCTGCCTACACACCATTTTATTCTGCTTTATGGACACAGCGTACAGTGAAGGAGTAAAGGAAGGGTTTATCGTATAGTGAAGGACTAAAGGAAGGGTTTATCGTATAGTGAAGGACTAAAGGAAGGGTTTATCGTATAGTGAAGGGGTTACGGAAAGATTTGTATAACCTCTCCATACTAAATAGTCTCGCCCAAACTAAAATACTTGCTTCTATAGTAGGACTGGCGTAAATTTGCGGCTTTGGTGTGGCCCGCACCTGTGTACAATGGTGCCACGTTTCCCCAACTTGCGATGTGAAACGGAAGCTATTTATGTACAAGGCATCACAAATACGATAAATTCAGATGAATAAAACTTACACTTGTGTATTTAGATGGATGAATCAACAGTAATCTTATTATGCATAAAATATTTATACAGTAACACAGAAACATGGCATACATATTGTACAGTGTTGCTAAAAAGAAATTGTAGTCACTTTTAATGGTTTTTAGCGTAGTTTTAGGGTGGGTAATAATATCACAGTTATGGATATAAGATAATGAGCCTGAAAAAAGAAGAAATATGCCAATATCCAAAGTAAAAGAAATAATTCATATAATTCTTGTGAGTGGCAACACTTACACACCCAGTCTGGCCTAAGGTAAAGTACGTACCCCTTCATAGACCCAAGCATAGCTTGTAAAAGTGTTGCTAGGGAAAAATTCTCACATTTACTGGCTTTTACCATAATTTTAAGGGCGAGGAATAATCACATTTATAATCATAAGCTAATATGTAGGACAATGCCAATACCGAAAAAAAAAAAAAAAAATATTCACTCGCGAGCGGCAACACTTCCACACCCAGAGAAAGAGAATGAATGAAAATCAATCATGGTACTGCAATAACGGGTCATCTGTCGCCGTATACAAAAAATGATAAATATCATTTTTTGTTTTAGGCGACAGATGACCCGTTATTGCAGTAAAGAGAATGAATGAAAATCAATCATGGTACTGCAATAACGGGTCATCTGTCGCCGTATACAAAAAATGATAAATATCATTTTTTGTATACGGTGACAGATGACCCGTTATTGCAGTACCATGATTGATTTTCATTCATTCTCTTTCTCTGGGTGTGGAAGTGTTGCCGCTCGCGAGTGAATAATTTTTTTTTTTTTCGGTATTGGCATTGTCCTACATATTAGCTTATGATTATAAATGTGATTATTCCTCGCCCTTAAAATTATGGTAAAAGCCAGTAAATGTGAGAATTTTTCCCTAGCAACACTTGTACAAGCTATGCTTGGGTCTATGAAGGGGTACGTACTTTACCTTAGGCCAGACTGGGTGTGTCAGTGTTGCCACTCACAAGAATTATATGAATTATTTCTTTTACTTTGGATATTGGCATATTTCTTCTTTTTTCAGGCTCATTATCTTATATCCATAACTGTGATATTATTACCCACCCTAAAACTACGCTAAAAACCATTAAAAGTGACTACAATTTCTTTTAGCAACACTGTATAATATGTATGCCATGTTTACAAAAAATGATAAATATCACTAAATATAACAAAACCAAATTAACAAATGAAAGCACAATTATAAATAACTTATAAAAGAATCAAAAGTACTCAGGGTGGATCACATCTCCCGCCAGGAGAGAGAGAGAGATAACGGTATAGAAAACGTGCCAACACTGTACACAGGTGCGGGCCACACCACAGGCGCAAATTTACGCGAGTCCTACTGTAGATGCAACGAAAAATATTGTTTGGAGGTAGCAACAAAAAAACGTCGTCGGACTGAAGCTGCTGTCATCCATCTATCCATCTTCTCACTCATTACCCCTCATCCATTCATCCATCCATCCATTTCTTACTTGATCCATCGATCCATCCATCAACTTATCCCACTACCCCAAAATATTCATTCATCCATCCATTCACTCATCCATCTATCCGTCCATCAATTCATCCATTTGGCCACCTTCCTATCCACTCTCCAACTCCTCATCCATCCATCCATCCATCCATCCACCCGTGCCTCTTCTCCACGGGGTCAAATCCCTACAAGGTCTGCCCATTGAAGTCAGACCTCCATCACAGCTACACTACATAGTCTTCAGTGTGTGTGTGTGTGTGTGTGTGTGTGTGTGTGTGTGTGTGTGTGAGAGAGAGAGAGAGAGAGAGACCTAGCGTTTCAGGGTCTGTCTGGTCTATGTATCAATATAACAGTAAACTTATCCTCTCTCTCTCTCTCTCTCTCAGGGCCGTGTTGCCATTAGCGACATCCCCTCGTCCAGCGACAGTTTGATGGGATAGATTGTACACACACACACACACACACACACACTCTTTCTCTCTCTCTCTCTCTTTCACACACACACACACACACACACACACACACACACACACACACACACACACACACAAGTACTATACTGCAAAATCAAAGGGGCCAAGTCACGCCTACACAGACAAGTGGCTGCCTAACAAAAGTTTGTTTACACTTTCTCATTAGCACTTAACATACTCTTTTGCCCAAACTTCTTTCCCTAATGAACCTCTCTCTCTCTCTCTCTCTCTCTCTCTCTCTCTCTCTCTCTCACACACACACACACACACACACAAGTACTATACTGTAAAATCAAAAGGCCAACTCGCGCCTACACAGACAAGTGGCTGTCTAAGAAAAGTTTGTTTACAATCTTTCTCATTAGCTTTTAAGACACACTCTATCGTTTGTTTACTCTTGCACAAACTTATCTCGCACTTCCACGCTGTCTTAATTAATACCGCTCTCTCTCTCTCTCTCTCTCTCAAATCCTCTTACACTTTCGATGCTTCCCTTTTCCTCCTTATCCTTATACCCCTTGCTTTCTGTCCTTCATCTACTTCCCTCTCTCCTCCACACGTACCTCAAACTCTCCATTCTTCCCTTCCCCTCCCTCCCCTTCCTTCTTCCTCCCCTACCCTACCTCTTCCCTCTCCCTGCCCAACATCAAACTTAAAGCAAATGTGAGATAAGATTCAACAACACACACATTTTGCACAACTCTCTCTCTCTCTCTCTCTCTCTCTCTCTCTCTCTCTCTCTCTCTCTCCGTTTTACTGAGCACGTTATCATCAAAGGTGATGAAGGTTGCCAAGGGTTACCAATGGAGACACTGGTGTGTG
The DNA here is from genome assembly GCF_032717465.1 of Coenobita brevimanus. Classification (NCBI taxonomy): domain Eukaryota; kingdom Metazoa; phylum Arthropoda; class Malacostraca; order Decapoda; family Coenobitidae; genus Coenobita; species Coenobita brevimanus. The sequence continues at coordinate 11,169,141 of NC_137003.1, forward strand.
TGTGTGTGTGTGTGTGTGTGTGTGTGTGTGTGTGTACGTATTCTGCCTACACCCCCAGCTCCAAGCATGATAAAGGAAACACACAGGTATCTTCCTGGTCTGTGTGTGTGTGTGTGTGTGTGTGTGTGTGTGTGTGTGTGTGTGTACGTATTCTGCCTACACCCACCAGCTCCAAGCATGATAAAGGAAACACACAGGTATCTTCCTGGTCTGTGTGTGTGTGTGTGTGTGTGTGTGTGTGTGTGTGTGTGTGTACGTATTCTGCCTACACCCCAGCTCCCAGCATGATAAAGGAAACACACAGGTATCTTCCTGGTCTGTGTGTGTGTGTGTGTGTGTGTGTGTGTGTGTGTGTGTGTGTGTGTGTGTGTGTGTGTGTGTGTACGTATTCTGCCTACACCCACCAGCTCCAAGCATGATAAAGGAAACACACAGGTATCTTCCTGGTCTGTGTGGGTGTATCTGTGTGTATATTTTTGTTTATATTTACTAGTCAGTGTTTGTGTACCAGAGTGAGGTAAACACACAGCTCTGTAACCCCTTCACCTTCAGTACGTCATTTTGGCTTTATTACTGCTACCATCAGTTTTATTAGACTTTACTTAGACCTACAGTGAAGGGGTTAATAAACACTTAAGTTATATAATTGGATGAATAAAGTCTTTCTGAGATAGTAAGAGTATAGGAGGGAAAAACAGTAATCGAATTGAGGTTAACTTCATCTAGACTACAGTTGTGGTCAATAATTCATTTACACTACTGTTGTTTCTAACAATAACATGTTTGATCTCATCTGAGAAGAGAAGAGCCTTAAGCTTTTGACGACTGGCAGTTGATTGGTTGTCCGAGTGCACGATGCAGTCTCAATAATTCTTATTACAAGGGTTACAACAGCAGCTTCTGGAGATAAGAGTGTTCAAATAAAACTGTATAGAGTTATATGTATAGAATAATTTTTAAAAAGAAACCTTACAAAGTCTCTCAGACGACCTACACACGTGTGAAAGTTTCAATTCTGCCAAATCAATATAATGTGGCAGTAATGACGTATAATTTACCCTGATTTACCTTAACATGCGAAACAAAATCAAGAAACTCGCAAAACTTTGTCCCAAAGTTAGTAGTAGTAGTACGGTAGTAGTAGTAGTAGTAGAAGCAGTAGTAGTAGCAGCAGCAGTATTTTTAAAGGTCAGATATCATTAGGTTTCATGTCAGTGTAAAAGAACTATTGACTGCAACCGTACGATACGCATGCTTAACACTTGCTATTACCAGACCATTTAATTCAGATTAAAGCACACACACACACACACACACACACACACACACACACACACACACACACACACACACACACACCTACTCAATATTCTTCCCGCCTCTTTACTACTTAAGTTTTCTTGCCTGAACTCTAGAACCAGTTCGACCTCACAAGCTCTAACTTTTTTCTCACTTTTAGAGAGAGAAGAAAGACAGGGATTACGGGACAGGGAGACAGGGAAGAGAGGGGATCAGGGAAGGTGAAAAACAGAAGAGGGGAAAAGAAGGAAAAAAAAATGTAGTGGGGATTTAAGATGGCGACAAACATACAGCGAAAAATAAGTGATAACAGGAGGGGCTTTTGACGGGGAAGAAGAAAATAAAGAAGAAAAAGAAAATAAAGAAAAAACAAAATAAAGAATATGAAAAAGAAGACGAAGAAGAATATATATAATGGGAGATGTTACGGAACAGAGAAAGATAATGTACACTTCAAGTGAGAATACTAAAAATCACTACTGTCCCGTAAAGTTCCAGGTTCAAAACAAAAGAGTTAGGTAAAATTACAAGTTAAAGTTTAATGCTCAAACTAACAACAAAACATTCAGGACTCATAAGGATAATGTAATGGCAAAAACAGGTTAAATATATGGTTAACTGCAATAGCCTCTATTAACACGAAATTAGCAAGAGTAAATTTATCTAAGTCAGCCCTGATAAAATGAGAAAACCAGATAATACTCAGTGAATGCAAGATATATTATTACAGATACAAAATATTATTACCACTGGCTGACAATATGAATTACAAAAACTTTACTAGGCCTACGAATCAACACCTTATGCTATACAGTACAAGGAAAAAATGTAACAACACTTATACTCAAATTACACAGCTGCTAGATGGTTGGAGACTTCCTGAGCACTCACAATAATAATAACTGTACAGGGGAGGACAGAGATGTGAGCAAAATGAGGAGTAGATCTAAGTGGCAATTAATGTAGAGACTGAGCTCATTATATAGGGGCCGGCAGAGCTTGATACAACTTGTAAGAAGGACGCGCAAATGAAGCCATGGGGAAAAAGAGTTGACAATCCTGCTCTGAACAACAGAAAGAACGACTTACTCTACTATAAGGGTAGAAGGGGGGAGTGAGGTAGAACACGCTCGTGATCAAAAATGCAGCATACTGTACGTTAGAATTACACAAAGGATGATGAAATCATAGGCTATGTAACTTCTCCCCACAAAGAAAAAGAAATTTACAAAGGAAATTTCTTATTACTCTAAAACAATCTGTCTAAAGTCTAGATAAGCAATCTGCAATAACATTTTCTTTCCCCTTGACATGTTGTATGTCTAATGAATACTCCTGAAGAAGTAGACTCCATCTTGTCAATCTCTGATTTTTATCTTTAAACTTACTAAGGAATTTCAGTGGGTTATGATCAGTATAAATGACTATGGGGTCAAAACCAGAACACAACTAAGTGAAAAATGCTGTAAACCCAAAATCAAGGCCAAAAGCTCTTTCTCAATAGTTGAGTAGTTCTTTTGAGGTGGAGTGAACTTCTTACTGTAATAAGATACAGGATGTTCAATACCCTGATCATCCTCTTGCAGCAAAACAGCCCCAGCTCCTGTATCACTTGCGTCAACAGCCATCTTAAAAAGGCTTAGCAAAATTTGGAGTAGCGAGCACTGGCTGACTTAATAGGATAGCTTTAAGTTTGCTGAAAGAGGATTCACAGTTATCGGTCCAGACAAATTTAACTCCCTTTTTCAGTAGGTCTGTAAGTGGTGATACAAGAATTGAAAAGTTAAGAACAAATCTCCTGTAATAACCTACCATTCCCAAAAATCTTTTTAGCTCTTTCCTACTTTTAGGTCTGGGAAGATCACTTATAACCTGAACCCTAGCTCCTGGTGGTGCAACATGTCCATCACCAATTACGTACCCAAGGTACTGAACTTTAGCTTGACCAAACTCACACTTTGATAAATTAGCTACAAGATTAGCCTGAACCAAACGCTCAAGAATTTACTGACATGGCATAGGTGATCTTTCCAGTTGTCACTGAAGATTAACACATCATCAATATAAACAACACACCCTGCCAAACCCTCTGTTACAACATTCATGAGCTTCTGAAAAGTGGCTGGTGCATTCTTCATACCATATGGCATTACAGAACATGCAAAAGTCTTTCCTAGTGTTACAAAACATGAGATCTCCCTAGCACGTTCAGTCATAGGTACTTGCCAGTATCCCTTTAACAAATCAAACTTACCTATGTACCTAGCCTTTCCGATCTTGTCTATGCAATCTTCCACACGAGGGAGAGGGTAAGTGTCTGTTTTGGTTATCTGATTAACACGTCTGTAGTCGATGCAAAGCCGCTATGACCCACCTGGCTTAGGGACTAGAGTGACAGGAGAACTCCACTCACTCTGACAGGGCTCAATCATCTTGTGGTCCAACAGGTAGCCAAGCTCCTTCTGGATGAGAGGAACTTTCACTGGGTTCACACGGTAAGGAGGCAATTTAATTGGCTTTGCGTCTCCAACATCGACATCATGCATCAACGCAGTGGTTCTTCCTGGAGTGACACGGAACACTTGCGGGTACTCCTGCAGTTATGCCGAAAACTCCTGCCTTTTCTCAGGAGGTAGATGAGAAAGCTTAGTCTGGAGATCATTCATGATATCAGGATTCTTCCCCAAACTATCACTCAGGCTCATGCTGCATGGGAGAGCTTCACTTGCAGACTCGGGTGGAACAGCTACAGTGCAGACTGGGTTATTTTCGTCCCGCCTGTGATATAACTTTAGCATGTTGATGTGACAAAGTTGCTTGTTCTTTCTACGATCTGGTGTGGCGATGACATAGTTGACATCACTGAGTTTCTTCTCCACGACATAAGGACCACTAAACTTGGCTTGAAGAGGTTGCCCATGCACTGGTAGCAGAATCAAAACCTGATCTCCTGGCTGAAAGTGGCGTAACCTGGACTTCTTATCATACCAAGTCTTCATCTTCTCCTGAGCAGCTCCTAAATTCTCTCTCGCCAGCTGTAAAGCAGTGGACAGCCGTTCTTTGAACTTCATCACATACTCCGCAGCTTGACGTCATCTTCCTCCGACAGCCAGCATTCCTTGAGTAGCTTAAGGGGTCCTCTTACTTCATGGCCAAACAGTAGTTCAAAAGGTGAGAAGCCCAGTGATTCATTTGGAGATTCTCTTGCGGCAAATACAACGAATGGAAGACCTTTATCCCAGTCTTTCTGATGTTCCAAACAGTATTTCTTGAGCATCGATTTGAGTGTTTGATGATATCTCTCCAACGCTCCTTGGGTCTGGGGATGGTAAGCTGAAGACGTGATCTGGGTGATGCCCAACTCTTTCAGAGACTGCTTGAAAACATTTGACATGAAATTACTTCCCCGGTCTGACTGTACCTCCTTGGGCAGACCAAACTTTGTGAAGAACCCTAGTATTTCCTTAACCACGTTCTTTGCTGAGATATTTCTAAGTGGAATGGCTTCAGGATAACGAGTAGCCATATCAATCAGGGTCAACACATAAGAAAATCCTGAAGAAGTCTTAGGAAGAGGGCCCACAATATCCACCAACACACGGGTGAATGGCGCCTCAAAAGGAGGAATGGGAACTAGAGGTGCAACCTTTTCGGTCTGATTACACTTCCCCACAACTTGACAGGTGTGACAAGACTTACAATACCAGGAAACATCCCTGAAGATACCTGGCCAGTAGAAGTGTTTCAAAATGCGTGCCACAGTCTTCCTCACTCCAAGGTGTCCTGCCAAACTGGAATCATGAGCCACTCTAATGATATCCTGCCTACAAACACGAGGGATGACAACTTGATGTACAACCTCCCATTCACAGTCGGCCGATGATGTTGGGGGTCTCCACTTCCTCATAAGTACTCTTGACTTTATATAATAACAAGTAGAAGCACCGGCTGACTCTTCCTCACTGCAAGCAGAGTTAGCTAGACCTTTCAACTCAGAGTCAGCAACCTGCAACTCAACCAACTCTTGAAGAGACAAATTATCAACACTACGCGGTACTGCCTCATCTGGTGAGTGGTCCAAATTAGCAAGAAAAGTGTCAGCTAGGATAACATCATCATCATCATTATCCTCTAAGTCACCAGTAACTTTAGACTTAGCCTTAGTGACAGCACATGCAGGGAACACATCAGGGACATCACAATCCTGGGTCGCAGCCACTGGCTCACTAGACAACTGAGGAGCTGGACACACTTGACTTCCACCAATATCATTTCCAAGTAAGAAAGTTACACCTGACATTGGGAGTGTCTCAACCAACCCAACCATAATGGAACCATTAACAAAACCAGACTCTAAATTCACTCTGCACAGAGGGACAGAGAAGTAATTATTCCCTACACCTTGTAAGATTACAGTTTCATCAGAGGAATTAACATTAGAGCCTAGAACACTGGTCAGCATAAGGGATTGGCAAGCACCTGTATCACGATATATTTTAACTGATTTCCTGTCATTACTGTCCAGAGGACTGACAAAACCATCAGACAGGAAATTAGCACATGAACTCTTGAGAGTGTCACCCACGTTACTGCTCAAAAGAGGAGCTCCATCATGAGAATTTAATATACCCCTCAAAGCAGGTTCAGTTAACTCAGTTAAAGAATTCTGGGAACTCTCAAGGGTGGACACTAGACCAATTGACTGAATATTTAAAGACTCCTTTTTGTTCACATCACGCTGTCTTCTGAAACATTTCTCCGTAGTATGACCAAGCTTACTACAATAAGTACATTTACTTCTCTGAAATCTAGAGGTGGAGCTGGTATTTACTTCCTAAGAAACATCATCTTTATTCTCTTTCCTGTTACCTGTACTCTGAGTAGAGGCAACGTACTTACTCTCAGCTTTCCTTTTTTCTCTAGAATATCTCTTGTGAGTGAGAACATATTCATCAACTAAGACTGCAGCATCAGACAATTATCTGTTCTTCTCTCATCAAGATATAGGCTTACATCCTTATTTATACACCTTTTGATGTCCTCC
>NC_137003.1:11180483-11222983 GCF_032717465.1 Coenobita brevimanus
GGAAAAGAAGAAACGTGAGATGCTGAATAAAAATTAACGGAAGGGAAGAGACGAGTGTGGAACACAGGGAAGAAGGGCAGGTGTGTGTGTGTGTGTGTGTGTGTGTGTGTGTGTGTGTGTGTGTGTGTGTGTGTGTGTGTGTGTGTGTGTGTGTGTGTGTGTAGCAATGAGTGAATATATATGATACCGAGACAGCAATGAAAAAAAAATTGAGAGACAATGAGTAAGACACTTAGAAAAAATGAAGGAAATAAAAATGAGAGAGAAAATATGAAACAATGGAAGAAAAAAGTAGCTACCCAATATTTCCTGTAACCTCATGTACATATACATCAGAAATTCACCAAAAAATATCTGGGAGTAAATAATATATATGTGTGTGGCTCAAAAGGAAAAAAAAAGTGAAAAACCCGATGGCGGAGGGAACACGGAAACGCTATTGTTGATTACGTGAAAGAACTGGCCTAATGACAAGACCTGGTACACGGCCATGAGAGAGAGAGAGAGAGAGAGAGAGAGAGAGAGAGAGAGAGAGAGAGAGAGAATCCAGTCTGAATTCAAGCACTCACACAGCACATACCTCCATTAACTCCAATAAAATTACGTTTATGTTATTTCTCTTTTCTACCAGATGAATACTTTTACGGTTTCACATGGTCAATTAATTCTACAGTGTGAACTGTAATACAATTCAGAGAGTGCATATCTCCGCCAATGCCAATAAAATGCACTATTTATTCCTCTAATAGGATCCAGATCCACCTCAAAATCTAGTCAACACTTCATTGCCCTCCTATCTAATATATTTCAGGGAATTCCGATAACAACTCTTTGAGATATTTTGTACACAAACACACAAACAAACGGTGAATACATAACCTCAATCTAACTTCGTTGGAGAAGGTAATGATAACCGAATGGATGAGTACATCAAGTAAAATGGGTGATTGCTTCTCTCTCTCTCTCTCTCTCTTTCCCCTGCCCTGGAGGAGCCAATATAACAGTGACGGCAGGCAAAAATTGCGAAGCCTTCTAACGGTTCATCTCAACCTATCTGCCTGCCTGCCTTCCTCTCTCTGCTTCCAATCCTCTTTCCTTAAATGCCTACCTCTCATCCTCCCTGCTTGTCTGCCTGCCTGTCTCTTTGGCCCTCCTTCTGCCTGTTGTACATGGTGTCATCCAGCCTACCAGCCTGCCAGCCTGCATGCCGTATTACCCATCCCACCTTCACACTTCCATATTAATTACCTTAGTCACTCACTCTACATCTCACCTACCTACAGTGGAAAATAAAACTACTAAAAGAAAGAAATATAAATAAATAACTAAAACTTCTTCTGAATGACGGGAAGGAAAATAAGAGCCGTGAGATCCTGAATAAAAACTAATTGGAGAGAAAAGACGAGTGTGGAATGCAGGGAAGAAGTGTGTGTGTGTGTGTGTGTGTGTGTGTGTGTGTGTGTGTGTGTGTGTGTGTGTGTAAGGGAGGTAGGGAGGCATAAGTAAAGAGAAGGAAGAGGTACTGTATAAGTCTAGAGGAACTGGGTAGAGGGGCATGGCTGATGGGATAACGAGATGGGGTGAGGGAGGGTGAGGGTGAGGATGGGGGGTGGCGGTGGGGGTGGAAGTGAGGGTGAGGGTGAGAAAGATGTGTTAGTAAAGGAATGAAAGTTACATCCTCTCAGAAATCGTGTCACACCCTTGACCGTAACTATACACAGACAAGTGCTGAGACTATCCCACCACACACCACCGCATCTTAATGTTCTTACCATTGCCACATCACTCTGTCAACTTCAAGGAGTGTCCTAGCAGTGAAGGGCTTAGGAAGTCTATATCTATCCCCCTCTACCTCGAAAAGTTTGTTAGAAGCTGAAAAAAGTCTGTTTGAGATAGTATGAACTGAATATTTAGGCGTCACCGTATTAAAAGAGTAGAACTCTCTCTCTCTCTCTCGTCACTTCCTCCCCTCTCCCCTTTCTCTCTCTCACCGCGTCAGTGATTTAGGGGAATTCTGAGCCTGTAGGGAAAAATTTGAGGGGCGCTGAAGGGGCGGGACTGGGGGACTTATGGCCATAAATCCCTACGCCTGCTGCCGTATATATGTGGGGGAGGGAAGGGGAGGGGAAGTGAGACAAGGTCAGACGTATAGGAAAGGAAAAGAGGGTATAAGAAAATATGATTGTGAGGTAGGAAGAGGAGGTGAGGGGTGGGGGTGGAGAGGCCACAGAGAGGCGTCAAGGGTGATGGATTAGAAAAAAGTAAAGTTTATGTTTTTCCTTAATGTATGGGAATGTAATGTATATCATGTGTGTGTGTGTGTGTGTGTGTGTGTGTGTGTGTGTGTGTGTGTGTGTGTGTGTGTGTGTGTGTGTGTGTGTGTGTGTGTGAGAGAGTCCATTCAGGTACTCTACTAACAATAACCGCCATCTCTCTGCTGGTCTTAACCATGTCAATACAATGGCGTCTTTCACCATTTATTGTCTCCACATCATTATACTCACATTAGGACAGGCTTTATGAACAGTAGGGTTAGATACAGCCTTTATTTACCCATTATATCCACACCTACTGACTTCTTACAGGAGTATAATTGTCCTGTAGAAGCGCCAATTAAAAAATCAATTCCTTCCTCTTCTTTCTCCCTCAGTGGTTTTACTCCCATCTCTCTCTCTCTCTCTCTCTCTCTCTATCCCGTCATCTGATCCCTCCGTAATTTTCCCGGAGTACTTTTTCCTTTCTTAACTTTCCCTCTCACCGTGAACAATACCTTCCTGTTCTTCCCTCCCTCCCTCCCTACTTACATCTATCTCTTCCTCCCTCCCTCCCTCCCTTTCTTTCTACCTGCCTGTCTCCCTTCTCTGGTTTTCTTCTTATCTAATTCTTCAACTCTATTTGCACCCTGAGCCAGGAGCTGTTTGCACCCTGAGACAGGAGCTGCCTTGTATGTTTTATCTCTCTATACCTGCCCCCCCTTCCCTTCCCCTCTCTCCCTTCCTCACTCCCTCCTCTGTCTCCCTTATTCCCTTCCTCTCCCTCCCTTCTCCTACTCTCTCCCTTCCTCCCTCCCCATTTGTCTCCCTTCCTCAATTCCTCTCTCTCTCTCTCTCTTAACATATCAACAACCATGCTCTCTCCCTCCCTCACTTTATGTCTCACTTCTTCCCTTCCTTCCTCCATTCTCCATATATCTCCCTATCTCCCTATTTTCCATTATACCTCTCGCTCTCTACATCCCTCCTCACTCCCTCCCACCCTACCTGCCCCCTCCCTCTCCCTGTATATCTTCCTTCCTCCCTCTCTCCCTCCCTTTACCACAACAGGGCTGTCCTTAGATGAATAAAATCGTCTGGCAGCAGCAAAAATAAATTAATAAAAGACGGCATCGTAGGGAAGGCATGGAATTTACTCACATACCGGTATCTCTGTCTGTCTGTCTGTCTCTCTCTCTCTCTCTCTCTCTCTCTCTCTCTCTCTCTCTCTCTCCACAAAGGATCAGGGTGGGTGTGTACTTAGGGGGGTTAAAATGACCCCACTTTTCCTAATTAGTGATCACGACTGAATCTCCTCACTCACTTAAACCGGGAATTTGACTCTTCTTTCTCCCCACCCTTTCTTTCTCCCTCCCTCTCTACCACTTCCTTCCTCCAACTTATACTTCCTCTAAGTCCTTCCCCTTTCTCTTTTTCTTCTTCACCTTTTCCTTTTCCTCGTCCTCATCTCAGCTTCAGTTCCCTTTTCTCCTCTTGCTTTCTCCTTTTCTCCTCTCTTTCCTTCTTGATCTCTCACCCTTTCCCTCCTCTCCCCTACATTCTCTCTCGCATTTCTTCCTGTCTCCTTCTTCCCTCTCCCCTCCTTCCCTTTCTCTTCTTTGGTCTCTCCTTTTCTTTTACTTTCTCCTCTTTCCCTCCTCCCATGTCCCCCTTTCTTCCTCTCTCTCTTCTGCTCACCCTATCTGTCTCTTTAACCCTATCTGTTCTTTCCTTCTTCCCTTTCAGGCCCTCTCCCATTCTTCATCTCTCTCTTTCTTCCTCTCTCCCTTTCCTCCCATCTCCTATCTTCCCATCCTCCTGGGAAAGCTTTTTATTGTCTTGCCGACTGTAACTAGCGCCTGTATTCATAAAGGATCTTAACCAATTCTCACGAGAACCAATCTCCTTAGCAATTACTGTAATGAATAGTCTCATCGTAATTTTTTTCGTAATTATTTTCTTGAGTTAGATTGTGAAGTGTTTGGTGGGTGTATGAGTGAAGACAAATGTATAAACAACTTAGGCTCAAGAAAGTTTATGAATACGATGCCAAAGCTGCAACACATTGTACAAACACGTGGGCTGCCGTTACTACCAGGGCATCATAATTGCAAGTTGCTTAGTCCATCCTTCTTACCTAAATATATATTCCTTGTTCACTTAACCTACCTATCCACCTACCTACAAGATCATCAAACAATCACGTAAAAGAGTTCCTTCACTCACCTACTTACCTATCTACCCACCGACAAGATCACGTCAGTAACCTAATCTCGTGTAATTCTTGGTATACTCGCCTTATAATGCCGTTGTTGCCTCTCAAGTCAGCCACACCTGCACTACAAGTCACACAGGTGTTGATATGATGCCTGATATTCCTGGCCTTGTCTTCACACGCGTCAAAACACAACAAACAAGGACACTCGTCAGTCAAACTAGTCACCACAAGCCAGCCGGTGTGTCTACCCGAAACAGAGGCTCATAAGCCAGCACGTAACTCCTGATGAGTTGACCATTAATAATATTGCTCAACGGATTAAATAAACCACAACAACCAATACTACCACAGCCAGTCCCGTCTCCGTCTTCCATTATTACATCCTCATTACAGTATACCTTAAGCTTGTCTACTGAAACTCATGATTAGTTAATACAAAATGTGTTTTATACAGTATATACTAACGGCACCTGAGTACATATTTCACGCCCTCTCACCTCCTGCCTCACGCATTTGAGTTGCCAAATCTAATAACTGATCATAGCTAATTACAACCCCCAAATGACACTTCCAGCATTAATCAGAATGTATAACTACACCTTATGATTCACTAGTCATTCACATGATAACGGGATAATTACAGAACAGGCAGTTCACTTGTGAACAACGTTTACTAAGGCGATAACGAAAGCTTGCCCGGCCATCCCCCAGGCATCCAGATTTCACGTGTCTTCCTCCCTCACACCAGCCAATGCCCCCCCCCCCCACTTCCATCCACCCCCTCAAAATCTCACCACCTCTCCATTCCCGACATACCTCCACCCCAACCACACCTCACCTCCCTCAATCCCTTCTTCCCCACCTCCCTCAACCCCCCACCCCAGCTACTTGTGTCAGTAGTAACCCCTTTATGAATCAGAGGATGTGAATGCACCGTAAGTTAACAAAATGCAGCCTGGCTGATAATAACTTAATAGCCAAGCCAATAACACTGTGAGCGGATAAATGTGAGGTTGGCGAGTGCTGTGAATTATTAGATCTGATAAATTGTTGTTCCGTATTGTCACTGACCTCTCTCTCTCTCTCTCTCTCTCTCTCTCTCTCTCCACAGTGTGAATGTGTGCCGGCCAGGTAAAATGGAGGCAAGTCAGACGATGAGACAGTGAGAGGGAGGGAGGGAGGGTTAGGGAGGAAGTGAGGAATGAGGTGTGAAGGTAGAGAGAGAATAGGGATGAAAGGGATGACTAATAAAAATTGACCTGTGAGGGGAGACGGGTAGGGTGGGGAAGGGAGTGAGGGGAGAGGGGTAGGGTGACGAGGGGATCAGAGGAGAGGGGTAGGGTGGGGAGGGGATGAGAGGAGAGGGGAAGGGTGGGGAGGGGAGTGAGGGGAGAGGGGCAGGATGGGGTGAGTGAGGGGAGAGTGAAGGGAGAGGGATAGGGTGGGGAGGGGGGTGAAGGGAGAGGGATAGGGTGGGGAGGGGGGTTGTAGAATTAGAAGAGGGAAGGGTTAAGGTGAGGGAGGTGATGGTGGGAATAATGTTGATTTATGCTATTTTCAACCCTGTCATTGGGCTTAATATTTCATGAGAGAGAGAGAGAGAGAGAGAGAGAGAGAGAGAGAGAGAGAGAGAATTACCCGTATATGTGTGTGTATGCAGTTACACTTCCATGTATGCATGTGTATTTCTATGCATACTTGCGTGTCAGTACAAGGTCTTGTGTATGTATGATGTCTCTTTCATGTATGTACCCAATTTACCTTTGCATATTTGTGTGTGTGTGTGGGGGGGGTACATTAAGCCATGTACAACCTATCATTACTGTACATAAACTCCATCCGTCCCCCTCGCTTACCATTACCCCCTTCTGCTTGTCCTGCTTCCGTATTTTACGTGTTTGTGTTTGTGTATGTCTGAATCTGCATGTGTGTGGCTATGTTTGTGTATGTATGAGTGTGCCTGGATGTGTTTGTATGTGATTGTCTTTGCATCTGTATCTGTGCCCATGTATGAAAGCTGCGTTTATTTTTGGTTTTATGTTTGTTTTTATTACATGTGCTTCCCCCCGTTTTGGTATCTATATTTCAGTATGTGCTGCGGTGTTTTTGCATTTTCTTTGTATCTTCAATTGTGCTTCTCCCTGCTCTTGTGTTTTCGCTGCTGTATTTGGAATCCTGTGTTCTTGCTATTGTGTTTCAGCTTATTTATATGCCTATATCTATGCTTCATGTGTGTGTGTGTGTGTGTGTGTGTGTGTGTGTGTGTGTGTGTGTGTGTATTTCTCGGTGTGGGTTTTTATACATTTGTAGTTTTCTTCCTGTATCCTCCTATTTCATTATTCTTGTAAGTGCTTGTACCTGTTGTCTGATGTTAATGTGTTTTTATCTCAGTCTTATTAAATTTCTATGATGTGTTTCTCTATTTTTTGTAACTTCCTGTGTCTGAATCCCAGTTCTGAATAAGTCTGTGTTTTGTCTATTTCTAGCTTTTGTTTCCCTCTCCGTAAAGTACGATGTCTTCTTACATTGCATTCTTTGTGTCTCCAGCCAACAGTAATCAGGAGAAACTTTTGAACAGGATTCCCCCAAGCTGAACAATGGTGTGGCACCAACACTACACTGACACAAGACACCATCACTGTCAAAGGGTTAATACACTGACACAAGACACCATCACTGTCAAAGGGTTAATACACTGACACAAGACACCATCACTGTCAAAGGGTTAATACACTGACACAAGACACCATCACTGTCAAAGGGTTAATACACTGACACAAGACACCATCACTGTCAAAGGGTTAATACACTGACACAAGACACCATCACTGTCAAAGGGTTAATACACTGACACAAGACACCATCACTGTCAAAGGGTTAATACACTGACACAAGACACCATCACTGTCAAAGGGTTAATACACTGACACAAGACACCATCACTGTCAAAGGGTTCATACACTGACACAAGACACCATCACTGTCAAAGGGTTAATACACTGAATACCATCACGTGTTATTTACGTCAGTCCTGCTGTCTCCAAACCACTATATTCAGCTCTGGCGACACTTTTCCAACTGGAGGTGTTACATACAATTCTATCCATCATTAATACCTTGACTACGAGGGGGAAGGGGGTGTGCTATGCTGAATAACACATTGTACGGTACGTTAACTACAACACGTCCTGGGGCTGAAGGGGTTAAACAAATCTGCCCTGGTTCACTGCTAACGCCTATCACCCCCTCCTGTACTGCGCTGTAAACCTTTGTATTGGCTGTTATCTGTGCTGTATTTACACCCTCACTACAGCCTCACTCATACCGCCTATCACACCTTACCTTGCTGCTCTTATCATGGCTGAGAGAGAGAGAGAGAGAGAGAGAGAGAGAGAGAGAGAGAGAGAGAGAGAGAGAGAGAGGGCGGGATGACATGGACAAGATAAGATGTGATATGGTGTGTGTGTGTGTGTGTGTGTGTGTGTGTGTGTGTGTGTGTGTGTGTGTGTGTGTGTGTTGTAGGCTGTGGCAGTGACGTATGGGGTGATATAGATAAGATACAGACAAGAGCATAATTACAAGAAGGGTAGGGTTAGGCTTACAAGGGTTATGAGAGGAAAGGTTATGAAGGAGATTAAACTCCTGAATGACAGGCCTGGGTGTGATCAAAGGGTGAGTTAGGATGTAAATAATACTGTTTGCTACGCTTGCCAACACTCCTATAGCTCCAGGTGTATCAAAGGGTGAGTTAGAATTTAATACCAATGTTTGTTAAGCATACCAACACTCCTACAGCTCCGGGTCCAACACTAAATAAGGAGTTGTGAACCTGTGCTTTGCCTACAGCCTCCGTGTCCAGCCTCAAGGAGAAGTACTGTAATGAATGTAAACACGCACTGCCACTTATACCCTTATGAGGCAAGGTATGCTGGGTTGACAAGCCCCTCTATACTCAAACTTAGGCGATTATTAGTGTTATTAAGGCGGCTGTGTTTGGGAATGGGACTAGACACAGAGAGCAAATGTGGATGGTAAAGAGGAAAGAGTGTGAGAAATAGACGTAGAGGCAGAAGAAAATAGAAGAAAGAGGGAGGAAGGGGAAAAAGAGGGGGGAGGACCAGGACGTTAAATACTGAAGATAAATACTAAGGACAGAATGAAAAATGGAACAAAAAAGTGAGATAAGATCAAGAAGTCGCCTCAGTTCCCCCTCGGCATCATGATAATGTGTACCTGGCCTGCCTAGAGAGTGTTGGGTATAGGATAAATAGGGGGTGTGAGGGTGACAATGGTGGTGCTGGTGGAGGTAGTGGTGGGTGGTTGTGCTAGCAGTTGTGGTTGTTGTGGGGGTGCTTGTGGTTGCTTATGCTGGTATTTAGGGCTGCCTGTGATGGTAATATTAATAGTTGTGGTTGGTAGTGACTGTGGTAGTGGTGGTAGTTATGGTCCCTGTGTTGGCTGTAACTGATAGAGGAGGTGGTTTTGGTGGTAGTTATAATAGTTGTGGTTGACTGGGTGAAAGTGAAGGCTGCTGTGGTGGTAGTTGTGGCAGTAGCTGTGGTGATGGTTGTAGTGATGCTGGACATTCTGGTACTATTGTCAGTGATAGTTTTCGTTGCGCTCGCTACCGGGTATGTTTTTGGTGATGATGATGGTTGTGGTAGCGTCGTACTGGCCGTGTGTGTGTGTGTGTGTGTGTGTGTGTGTGTGTGTGTGTGTGTGTGTGTGTGTGTGTGTGTGTGTGTGTGTGTGTGTGTGTGTGTGTGTGTGTGTGTGTGTGTGTGTGTGTGTGTCATCCACCTATCATCAAACGCCTAATCCCAGAGTTCATCCAAGGTGGCAGCCACAAACATCGCCTATACGCCTCTCTGTCACACCCACGGCCACGCTCATACAATTTCCCGTATTTGTTACGAGTATAATTGTTTGTTTATACTTTCACCTTAACACACACATACACCAAACTCTTCACAACGGTGTGTAGCGAATGACTGCGTGAAAAATGAAACATTAGAACCAGGGGCGTACCTAGAGATTTGGTGGCCCCCCTCCTGGAGGGGGGGACCCGCAAAGAACCTAGCCCCCTTCATTCTCAAAACTTAACTAATATCTCACCCGGGATTGTCGGGATGATAAACGCAGTATATATTTTTTTAAATATTTAAAAAAAATTTATAAATTGTTAAGGTTTTTTGGGCCCCCCCTCAATTGGGGGCCCGGGGGGCAGTTTCAAACAGCCGCCCCCCGTCCCCCCCCTCAGGTACACCACTGATGAGAACACTTCACTGATAATATTTCAATGGCTGGAGATTTTTCACGGTAATAATTGGCTATGATTCATTATGTATACTGCTCCACTCATCACCACTCCAAGTCGCTCACACTCATCACCAGTCCCTCCCACCACTCCAAGTCGCTCTCACTCTTCACCACTGCAAGTCACTCACTCATCACCACTGCAAGTCGCTCTCACTCATCACCACTGCAAGTCACTCACTCATCACCACTGCAAGTCACTCACTCATCACCACTGCAAGTCGCTCTCACTCTGCACCACTGCAAGTCACTCACTCATCACCACTGCAAGTCGCTCTCACTCATCACCACTCCCTCCCCCATTCCAAGTTGCTCTCACTCATCACCACTGCAAGTCGCTCTCACTCATCACCACTGCAAGTCGCTCTGCCTCATACACAGCCACAAACACTGGCCTGTTGGTCCACTGTGTCTACTGCACATAATATAACGCAAGTCCCTCACTGGCCTCGCCTAACATTCACATCAGAGCCAATTATCCAGCCACACACAAACATACCAACGCCCCTAGTCTCGGCCGTTAAGCTCCCTAACACCTCTTCCTAGGCGATTTACTTTGCCTATTACACTTGACCGTCCATTTCTGTGGTCCTAAAATCATTCTAATATCGCCATACTCTGCATAAATAACGTACAAACGGATAGACAGTCGTATCCAATAATAAGACTGCAAGGAAGAGGTGTTAGGGACCTTCCTTATCCGACAAGGATTTGCGGCCAAGTCTCTCTCTCAGCTTAGGAATATTACCCAGCAGATGAAAATGAGTGGCAACAAGAGCTACACTATTAGTGGCAACAAGAGGTACACTAGTAGTGGCAACAAGAGCTACACTAGTAGTGGCAACAAGAGCTACACTAGTAGTGGCAACAAGAGCTACACTAGTAGTGGCAACAAGAGCTACACTAGTAGTGGCAACAAGAGCTACACTAGTAGTGGCAACAAGAGCTACACTAGTAGTGGCAACAAGAGCTACACTAGTAGTGGCAACAAGAGCTACACTATTAGTGGCAATAAGAGCTACACTAGTAGTGGCAACAAGAGGTACACTAGTAGTGGCAACAAGAGGTACACTAGTAGTGGTAACAAGAGGTACACCAGTAGTGGCAACAAGAGCTACACTAGTAGTGGCAACAAGAGGTACACTAGTAGTGGCAACAAGAGCTACACTAATAGTGGCAACAAGAGGTACACTAGTAGTGGCAACAAGAGCTACACTATTAGTGGCAACAAGAGGTACACTAGTAGTGGCAACAAGAGGTACACTAGTAGTGGTAACAAGAGGTACACTAGTAGTGGCAACAAGAGGTACACTAGTAGTGGCAACAAGAGGTACACTAGTAGTGGCAACAAGAGGTACACTAGTAGTGGCAACAAGAGGTACCGGTACACTAGTAGTGGCAACAAGAGGTACACTAGTAGTGGCAACAAGAGGTACACTAGTAGTCAAACTGCTGTTGGCGGCTGTACTGTTCCGCTGTGGCATTTAATCCAACACCCAACCCCTTAGGCCAGACAGGCAGGCTAATAGGGTCACCAGGTATAACAATACATTTCTCTTAAGTACCGGTATTTAATTAACTTGGACAACAGTAAACAAATTAGCATACAAGTGCTGTGACGTGTTAGTAGAAATTAGGAAGTAATAGGCCCTACACAAAAATGATAATAATGGAGAATTAATATTAGCAGCAGCAGGACTAGCAGTGGCATCATTAGCACCAGTAGCAAGGTATAAGCAGTGTATAATTAACTGCCTGTTGTCTGATTGCTAATGAGTCTCTTTAATAGTCAATGAACATGTTGGCCAAACCCGCTGGAGGTAAGACTTAACTCTCTCTGGCTCCCCTGACTCACTCAGCTGAATACAAACGGTTATAAAGAATGTAAGTTGTGCCTTGGATATGAGGATCTTGTGGAGAATGATTAACCGTGAGAATGTAGACAAGTGATGGCGGAGGACAGAAAGCCTACGGTTGTACATTAAATGCCATATGATTCTTCGTTGCACCTCCTTAGATACTCATTTACCATACTGCACCTTCATATTCTTTTTGTTTGTCATTTATACCGTTTCAGCATCGACAAGTTTGCGCCAATAACATACAAGTGTGCACTAAGGTTTAATGTACAGAATAGGTCGTTAAGGAAGAGTTGTTACGAAATCTGCAACTCCAATTACAATACAACCCCAAGAACGGCTAGTAAAATGATGCCAGAGGAGGTTATAGCCATATCTGTGGAGGCTAACCTGGATAAACTGTGTGATAAGACGCCAGGCGATAGACACACATTTCCCACGGCCCACACACCCCGCTATCTCATACCCCGCCAAGCTGTCTCCACGTAAAGCCTCACACAATGTACACCTGTCCTTCACCCTCCATCTCACACCCCGCCAAGCTGTCTCCACGTAAAGTCTAACATAATGTACACCTTTTACACCCCCCATCTCACACCCCGCCAAGCTGTCTCTACTTAAAGCCTCACCTGATCCACACCTGTCCTACACCATGCTCTCACCTGTCACTCAACTCGATGCTATGCCTATCATACAGACTCACTCACCAACACAGCCACCCCACCACACTATCCACCAGCACTTCCCACCCTACACTCCATGCCTTCCACACCCATGCCCATTCGTGAAGCATTGGGTGGGGGCGGGGCATTTCCCCAGTGACAGAAAGTGGTATTCCTGAGCCACAGGGATCATCTGCCCTTCATCAGCATTAAAACACGACTTAAATAATACACAGCACACCTGCTTGCCCATATCAGGTGTAAGCAAGACTCATGCTATTATGCAGGATGGTCCGGATATTGCACCCGGTTACTTCCTGTGTTAAAGGCACGGCTCAGTAGGGTAGACACTGGTAACCTTGAATGAGCCGTTCCCGCAACACACAAGACTTGGGAAGCGTTATATATGTACCACCCTGTACATACACCTGTCACTCACCTCATAATGGTACCATCCCATTCACTCTATCCTTGTCTCAAACACCTTCTCTACTTATCCCTCTTTCATTTATCACGCCTTCTCCTCAGCACCTTCTCATCTTCCTCTACTCATCCTATTCCTGTTTCTCGACCGTCTTTCTTTAACCTTATTATCATTTTCACCTCTTTATTTCCACCTCATTATTAACCTTCCTTGCCTTCAGTAATGTCTACAGTCAATTCTCTGACCTTACTCATTCGAGAGAGAGAGAGAGAGAGGGGGGGGGGTTACTATGCCTGCATCACATACACAATTAATACTTTACAACCGTCAGATAGCGGCACCGTAGGCCAATATATCCTGTTATCTGTTGCCCAGTGTGGTCCTCAGTAATCCTACCCTCCACCCCCTACCCCCACCCCACCACCCCACCCCTACCCCCACCCCACCCCTACCCCACCACTACTCCCCTACCCCCACCCCACCCCTACCCCCACCCCACCACTACTCCCCTACCCCCACCCCACCACCCCACCCCTACCCCCACCCCATCCCTACCCTCCACCCCTACCCACCCCCGCACCCTACCCTCACCCACGTCACCCCATCCCTCCACCCCCTACGGCCCCATCCTTTACTAGAGTCTCCGCCTTCCTTCCACTCCGGGTTCCGTATTTACAATGTTTCTTTAGAGTAGGTCATGTATAAATGTGCCTGGTTATACATTTGTCTTCATTCATTCAGCACCATACACTTCACAGCCAAACTGAAGTGCATAATAAAATGTCAGGTACCATGTTCATAAACTTTCTTCTGCATGTGTATAAAACTACCTGTTTATACTGTTGTTTTCATTATACCGTTGCCGTGTACATCACAATCAGTGTTAAAGTAAACACACACACACACACACACACACACACACACACACACACACACACACACACACACACACAATACTGATAATCATAAACTGCTCTTAGGACTTGTTTTGTTCTTGCTAATTAGTTAACCCTTTCGTGGTGGCGTCTTCGGTATTTCAATATTACAAACGCCAGATAATTATCCTTTGGTGAGAGTGAGTAAAGGAGGGTAAGGATGATAATACTGGTGTTATTATCCTCCCATGGTCGATACAACTCTAGTTTGCTACTGCAGCTGATGTCAGACGCTATCATTCTGCTGGGTGGGAGTGAGTCCTAGGAGCCTGCCAGAGTTCCTATCCTTAATAAATACAGACCCAGGTGCTGGCGCTAAATAAGGCACCGATAGCCTGGGTTTAGCCCCGAGCCTCCTCCCTGTCCAGCCTCAACACAATGTAATGCTGGAGTATTTTCAGGCAAGGGACTGCCATCGGGGACATCACACAAATCTCTTTACCTGCCTCAGTACATTGACACATCATCGTTGAATCAGTAAGCCATATTAAATTATATATATCTCATTTAACCTGAAGCCCAAATAAAGAAACTGAAAATGAATACAGAGTGAACAGGTGAATGAATGGATACAATATGGAGGAAGAAGTGGGTGCGTAAGATGATGTATTTTCGTACAGGGATACTCTTTCTGTCCCTGGAAATATCGATAAATCACGACACTGCTTTTAAACATTCAATATTATTTACTCCAATGTCCAAATGAAAAAAAAATTATAGGTAATGTGTGTGTGTGTGTGTGTGTGTGTGTGTGTGTGTGTGTGTGTGTGTGTGTGTGTGTGTGTGTGTGTACTATCCCACTACGTACCGTATACTACATAGGCCTACTCAGGTAAGTGTCCATCCCTGTCTTCCCCCACGCATTATATTATCTATGGGGAAAAAAATCAATTTAGGACAATTAGCCACCAGAGAAAAATATGAAGAAGCTACAAAAATATAAGTACTTTTGTTTACGAGTGTACAGTACAGTATAGTACGGCGCTGCCAGCCCCATTAAACCCACATTCCCTGCAGTGATGGGGGGGGGGGTGATGGTAGAGTGGATCCGCCCCGTATATGGACAAAGGGGAGGGGGAGGGGGATTATTAAAACAATGACGGAAAAGAAAGTCATCATCATCATCATCATCATCCAAGCCTCCTTTCCCACACTGGGGCAGGTGAGGCGCAGCACGTCCAGACAGCCTTAGTTTGCCCAGTCCAAAGGGCCACGCTTCCATTCACTCATCATTCATGACCCGGAATCCTGGTTCTATCTGATACGCCAAAAACATTCAGCACATTTTGTAGCTTCACATAAACGTATCCGAAAAAAAAAAAAGAACAAGACTAATTAAGAATAATAAAATCAATAAGAATGAGAAATATAAGAATAAGGATAAAAACTACAAGAATTAGAATAGTAACATTAAGAATAATAAAAATGAGAATAGAGAATAATATAAATACAAATTAATCCATAATAATAATAATAATAATAATAATAATAACCCATCGATATTCGTTCACCAATACCTAGCAACAAACAAAACCCAGCAAGGAAGATACCGGTAATCAAAATAAGAAAACAACAAAATGCCAAGTGTAGACAGACTTGTGGTGGTGGTGGCTGGCCACTGGCCCGAGCCCTCTAGTGGCCACTGGTCAAACCATTTCAAATCAGCAGCATGACAATAACAAGCCACAAATACATCCTTCTGGCCAACATATCAAAGCACAAAACATTTATCTACACATACCTTCACTGCAGATGGACACATGTTCACCATTACCCACGATAATTGCACATTTATAAAGGAAATCAACACAGCACACCAACACTCCACAAACCTGAACAACACTGACCAGTGACCAGTGGCGTAACGTACCATCTCAGATTCAGTCATACCATTCTCTTTTCTCTATTTCCCTTGGTGTAGTTTCCTTTTATTTTTCAGCATATACTATCTATCTCTATCTATATACCTAGGCTGCTTCCCCCAAGGAAAGGGAGGTAGCCGAGACAGGACGACACACTCCCCATTAACTCATCCATTCAAACACATTCATTCGCATCTTAGCCCCAAAGGGGAGAACGGACAGATCCTCACCGCACAAGGGTCAACTGCGAAATGCAATCAGTGACATCCGCAGCAGGGCCCGACAGCAGAGCTGGTTTACCCCTGCCACATCATAACAGACCCATCCCCTTACCCGCACCTGACCTGACTAGCTGATCAGACCAAATGCGGGAGAATATCCCCTCAGGGCTGAGTCATCATTTATTCATTCACAATTTCTCTCCACTTATTTCTGTCACGCACAGCCACTCTTCCTTGCTCAACAGACATCCCTCTTGCATCCAGCGCTCTCTTCACACTGTCCATCCATCCTATTCGTGGTCTTCCTCTCAGCCTTACACCTCTCACATCAGATCTAGTTATCTTTTTCACCAATCGCTCATTATCCATTCTCTCCATATGCCCAAACCATCGCAACACCCTCTGCTCAACTCTACCAGCCATCTCCCGAACAACTCCAGGGCCCGTATGCATAAAAGGTCCTGGGACCTAGGAACTAGTCGCAAGTCGTAGGAACTGATCCCAAGTCGCAGGACTTGTTTATAAACGCTCCCACGTCCTAGGACTGGTCCTAAGACACGGAGATTTTAGGTGTAGCCAGGGAGGTGACTTACGACTTAGGAATATTCCTAGGACCTGAAAATGGCTGAACAACAACAAGCTCCGAGGCGTCAGCAGAGAACTTTTCGCCCACGTAGGGACGTGTTGAATGAATTAAGTGATGCAGAACTGATAAGCAGATACCGTTTGGATCGTGCAGGAATTATTTTTGTTACTGACTTGGTAAGAGATGTCCTGCAAAGTCCATCTGAGAGGAACCAGGCACTTACCCCGGAGATGAAAGTGATCATTTTGTTGAGATATTTGGCCACAGGTAAAATGCAACTATGCTGCAGTGATGATTTGGGACCCTCACAGCCTACAGTCAGCAGATTTATCTCACAGACATTAAATGCGTTCTACGGACGTGAAATAATGTGTAGATTCTTGAAGTTCCCCACAGACCCCCAAGAACTACAAAGGAAAAAAATCGAATTTATGGAGATTGCTGGCTTCCCCGGGGTGGGTGGAGCAATTGATGGGACACATGTGAGAATAATAGCCCCAAAAGAGTTTGAAGAAGAATATGTGAACAGAAAGCGGTATCATAGCATTAATGTACAAGTTGTTTTTGATGCCAAGTACAGAATTATTAACTGTTTGGCCAAGTGGCCAGGGTCAGTGCATGATGCTAGGATACTCAATGAATGTGGACTTAAAAGAATGTTTGAAAACCGAGAGGTTCCACCGGGGCGCATTCTTCTAGGAGGTTGAATGCTCCCGCGCCGTCTGTATGTTTACAATACACGATAGCCTAGCGTCCACAGAAAAAAGAAAATGTAACTGGAAAATAGATACTTACATTCATCAAGAAATCCACCTACATTATTTCTATAATCATTCTATAATCATTTTGTGACTTAGAGTATTTTACTAAATAATATATCTCTCTATCTTGACCAAAAACTGCATTTTCGAAAAAAAATATTGCTACGGTTAGCATTTTTCCTAAGTCTGGGACTTGGGAAAATTCCTGGGTAGGAATTGCCATGTACGTCCTAGGTAGTGTTTATGAATCGATTCCCAAGACACGGTCCCAGCTGAGAGCAGTTCTTAGGACTTTCCTAGGAACGTTTTTGAATAGGGGCCCAGTTCTCCTTCGCACTTCATCATTTCGCACTCGATCCATACGCGTCACTCCACACATACTCCTCAGACACCTCATCTCCATTATATACATTCAAACTTTTCATCTCTGCTACACCCATATTCCATGTTTCAGCCCCATATAACGCAGTCGGTACTACTCGTACAACACCCTCATACAGCCTTCTCTTTACATCCATTCTAAGCGAACGACATCTAGACATCTAAACAATTTTTCATTCCTCCCAGCACCTTTCCTACTTCATTTATTCTAAACTTCACTTCTGCATCTATTCTTCCACCCACAGCAACATGTGACCCTAGATATTTAAAACACTCTACCTCCTCTAGCAACTCGCCATTCAAAACTATATTCATCCCCCTACCATCTACCAACCTCGTACACTTCATCACTTTACTCTTATTCTCATTTACTTTCAATTTCCTCCTTTCACACACCCTTCCACACTAATGTTACTATTATCATAAATATATATTCAGATGGACAGTTGAATTGCTAAACTGATAATCGAGACTAATTTTCATAATGGATGAGGTTGAGTGTCCATTGAAGTGAAAAATCCTGATTTCCATACTGTATTCAACACCGTCGTTCTTTTTCTTCCCTCCATCTTTCCCTTCTCAATGATATAATTTCCTTATAATTATACGGATTCATTACTGTTGCATTTTATCCTAATTATATAATGAGGTGTACACTTGTTATAAAATTGGTAATCGCTGAATATGCCTAAATACCGTGGTAAGCCCATCATGAAGCCAATGTCGTATAAGCCAAGGTAAACACAAACAGGTATAAACAGGTACCAACAATGAAAACAATGTCTCATTATTGGCTGGATAACTCAATGTATTTAAAATCAATCAATGCTTTTATCTATCCTTACCGGTATCTATGTTACGCTAGCTGAGCCAATAAAAAATAAAATGAAAGGTCAATAAAGTTTACCAATATTTGCACCATGTCTGGCAACACAGTAGCCTCAGCTGCCAAAGGTCGGTAGTTTTTTTCCTTTGCTGTATACATTCTCTTTCACTAATATTCACCGAGGACACAACACTGTGCTTCTACATCCTTTCCATAGCACTTCTTCGTGACTAGTGTTAGCTTATTTTTACTACTCAGCATTCAAGATGAAGAGATGGCAATTATAGGGCAAGTTAATGTATAAAGAGGATAGGAATTTGTAACGTACTGTTGCCATGGTAACCCAAGAAGGATGTGTAACTACGAGAATTATTATAATGATTATTTAACAACGCTGTTTTACCTCTACGAGTATCTGTAGTTATGACTGGAGACAGACAGATAGATAGATAAATAGACATTATTATGGATGGATAGACAAATACAGATGGCTGGATGGATAGATAGATAGATAGATACAAACGGATGGATGGATGGAAGGATACAGATGGATGGATCAAGAGAAATAGATATAGATGGATTGTAAGTGCCTGATAGATAAAGATATAGACAGACAGACAGATAGAAGGATACAGAGATACAGATAGAGGAATACTGATAGATGGATGAAAAGCTAAAGATAGATGGATGGATGGATAGACAGACAGAGATAGATAGATATAGATATAGATAAACAGACAGATAGACAGAGATAGATAGATTGACATATATACTGACGGATACATAATTAGATAGCTGGATGGATAGCTGGGTGGAGAGAGAGAGAGAGAGAGAGAGAGAGAGAGAGAGACCCCAACCACCTTCCTCCATCCATCACATTAAATGGTCCAATGGCCATATACAGCATGGCCACAAACTATGCACACTTCAGATAAGACAGGAGAAAAAAAATCCTCGAAAAAGTTAAGTTAGCTACCAGACACAGGTAACTTTACCGTGTCACTGATAGGAATGGAATCGTATGATGTGTCAGTACTGTATATAAAACCAATGTGTGTTTATATATAGCAGTACAGTGAATCGTATGGTGTCTGTCAGTATATAAAACCAATGTGTGTTTATATATTGCAGTACAGTGAATCGTATGGTGTGTGTCAGTATATAAAACCAATGTGTGTTTATAGCAGTACCGGTACAGTGAATCGTATGGTGTGTGTCAGTATATAAAAACCAATGTGTGTTTATAGCAGTACAGTGAATCGTATGGTGTGTGTCACAGTATAAAACCAATGTGTGTTTATAGCAGTACAGTGAATCGTATGGTGTCTGTCAGTATATAAAACCAATGTGTGTTTATAGCAGTACAGTGAATCGTATGGTGTGTGTCAGTATATAAAACCAATATGTGTTTATAGCAGTACAGTGAATCGTATGGTGTGTGTCAGTATATAAAACCAATGTGTGTTTATAGCAGTACAGTGAATCGTATGGTGTCTGTCAGTATATAAAACCAATGTGTGTTTATAGCAGTACAGGGAAAAGGTTAACTCTTGGGTCACCAGAGGTCAACCTTTTATCTGAATTTAATGTTTCTTATTTGCCAGAAAAATACAAACACGTCTTCGTACTGAAGGGCTTAGCACACCTCAATTACCACTGATCCCCCCACCTCCCTCTCTCCCTTTCCCCTTCCCTCTTTCTCCTTCTCCCTCTCGAGTTCCCCCTCCCGCTCCCTCCTCCCCCTCCCCCACCCACTCCCACCTTGTCCCTCTCCCCCTGCAACCCTTTACAACATTAACCATGCACATGTCTGCTGGCTGGACGGTATATGTAGATCTGTAGACGGTAATTGGTATTAGTTATTACACAACTAACCGTTAAGCCAACCTAAGTTACGTGCTGTTTCATATACCAGTTCTATAATAATACCATCACACCAGCATCATTAAGGTAGAGTAACTTATGTGCTGTTTATTATACCAGTTCTATAATAATACCATCCATCACACCAGTATCATTAACGTATAGTAAGTTATGTGCTGTTTGATATACCAGTTCTATAATAATACCATCCATCACACCAGTATCATTAACGTATAGTAAGTTATGTGCTGTTTGATATACCAGTTCTATAATAATACCATCCATCACACCAGTATCATTAACGTATAGTAAGTTATGTGCTGTTTGATATACCAGTTCTATAAAAATACCATCCATCACACCAGTATCATTAACGTATAGTAAGTTATGTGCTGTTTGATATACCAGTTCTATAATAATACCATCCATCACACCAGTATCATTAAGGTATAGTAAGTTATGTGCTGTTTGATATACCAGTTCTATAATAATACCATCCATCACACCAGTATCATTAAGGTAAATAATCATTTTTGGCTAAGCAACAATCTTATGTAAACAGCACAGAAGCAGTTTATACGCTGTCCCCTTCAACAATCTTAAGTTAACACCACAGAGGCAGTTTATACGCTGTCCCCTTCAACAATCTTAAGTTAACACCACAGAGGCAGTTTATACGGTATCCCCTTCAACAATCTTAACAGCACAGAAGCAGTTTATACGCTGTCCCCTTCAACAATCTTAAGTTAACAGCCCAGAGGCAGTTTATACGCTATCCCCTTCAACAATCTTAAGTTTACAGCACAAAAGCAGTTTATAAGCTATCCCCTTCAACAATCTTAACAGCATAGAAGCAGTTTATACGCTGTCCCCTTCAACACCATGACGCGGTTTATATCTCATTCTCATTCCTGCCAGGCTCACAAGACTGTTTTTATTTAACGTGGGACTTTTCCACCAAGAAGGCTTAAATATAGATCTTTGACAGCTTAGAATAAAGGCACTATACCACCATTACCACCACATTCACTATACCACCATTACCACCACATTCACTATACCACCATTACCACCACATTCACTATACCACCATTACCACCACATTCACTATACCACCATTACCACCACATTCACTATACCACCATTACCACCACATTCACCACACCAGCATCATCCCTCTCACACCGCATTACCATTAACCCCCATTGTGCACGGCCGCCATGATGACACGTTGCCATGGAAACCGCTCGCTGTTTGTAAACAAAGAACAGCTGATTGGAGGCTTACGGCAAATTGGACCTGTTTTTAGGTTGGATAAGCTGGAGCTCCATATTCTGAGAGAGAGAGAGAGAGGAATGTAGCCCCCCCCCCTCTCTCTCTCTCTCAGCCACAAAGACGCGTTGAACAGGTTCGTTAAGCCATCAGAGGCACTGTGTTCCCCTCGTTAAGCATCACTTGTGTGTTTACCTCCACCGAAATACAGTACACAGCAGTTTATATACAGTACACAGCAGTATACCTCCACCAAAACACGGTATACAGCAGTTTATATACAGTACACAGCAGTATACCTCCACCAAAATACAGTACACAGCAGTATACCTCCACTTAAACACAGTACACAGCAGTTTATACACAGTACACAGCAGTATACCTCCACCAAAATACAGTACACAGCAGTTTATATACAGCACACAGCAGTATACCTCCACCAAAATACAGTACACAGCAGTTTATACACAGTACACAGCAGTATACCTCCACCAAAATACAGTACACAGCAGTTTATATACAGCACACAGCAGTATACCTTCACCATACTGCAGTACACAGCAGTTCATATACAGTACACAGCAGCCACCAAAATACAGTGCACAGCAGTTTATATGCTGTACACAGCAGTATACCTTCACCAAAATACAGTACACAGCAATTTATATACAGTACACAGCAGTATACCTCCACCAAAATAGAGTTCATAGCAGTTTATATACAGTACACAGCAGCCACCAAAATACAGTGCACAGCAGTGTATATACAAGACACAGCAGTTTAAGTCTTTCTATCTCTCTCTCTCTCCACTATATAATATATATATATATATATATATATTGATAGATAGATAGACAGATAGATAGATATAGATAGATACATAGATATATCCTACTTCATTTACCTTTAACCATTATGCTAACTAGCAAACAATGACAGGTGTGTGTGTGTGTGTGTGTGTGTGTGTGTGTGTGTGTGTGTGTGTGTGTGAGAGAGAGAGAAAGAGAAAGAGAGAGAGAGAGAGAAAATGACGCTGCTGCTGCTGATGGTTATGATGATGATGATGATGATAAGGAGGAGGAGGAGGAGGAGGAGGAGGAGATACATATATACACAGGTAAGTATTGTACACATGGTCAAATAAAACAGATTGATAGGTACATACACAGATACACAAATAAATAATTTAACAGGTAAACAAATGAATACTGTAAATAAATCAAGTAAAACACATGAACTCCATTACCCTCACTATCAGTCACGTTCATCCACCTCCCACAAGTCCATTCTACACACACACACACACACACACACACACACACACACACACACACATCTATGCTTTTTTATACCCTGTCAGTAACCAGTGTTGAGGAAAAACAAAGATGGAAACCAGTGGAGGGAAAGTCCTGTTGTAAAGCGTAAACATGACCCCCCCACCCCCCTGCTGAGAGAGGGTGAGGGGAGCAGGGAGGTGGGGGAGACGAGGAGAGAAGGGAGGGAGGGAGATGAAGGAAAAGGGGAGAGAAGGAATATATGGAGATGGAGGAGAAAGGGAGAGTAGGAACGGAGGGAGGTAGAAGGTGGAGAAGGGGAGAGAAGGAAGAGAGGGAGGATGGGAGGCTGAGGAGAAGGAATGGAGACTGGGAGATGAAGAAGAGAGGGCAGAGAGAGAGAGGGAGGAAGAGATGGAGAAAATGGAGGAGGAGGAGGATGCAGACAGGAAAAATGTAAAGGAAGAAGACAGAAGATATGGACGGAAGATTTGGATGGAAGGAATGTAGGAAGTGGCTGAAGAGAACAGGAGACAGAGAAAGCGGAGGAACAGGAGGGAGACAGGAAAGGAAGGAGTGAGATGGGGATAAAGAAACTGTAGGTAAGAAAGGAAGAAGAGCGGGAACGTAGGTAGTAGGGGTGGACGGAGAGAAGGGGAGAAAACCAAGTAATGTGGAAAGGGAGGGAGAAAAATGATGGAGGAAAGAGGGGGAACAGGAAAAGACTGCAGAAGGAAGGAAAGGGAGGATAGTAGAAAGGGGGGTTAAGAAGAAAGGGAGAGACGGAAAGCATGGAGGAGGAAACAGCGGGAAAAGGAAGAAGGTAGGTAGGGAAAGGAAAGAAACTAGAAGCAGGAAAGGAAGATGGTTGAGGAGGAGGGAAGAAGAAGAGACAGGAGCGTCGGAGGAACATGATTAGGATGTAGGGATGGACGAAGGACGGAGAGAGTGGAAAGGAGGGAAGCGCAGGAAAGAAAGGAGGGTAGGAGGGAGGGATGGAGACAGAGGAGGAAGAGGAAAAATGAGATGGAGGCAAGTGGAGGGGGGGGGAGGGACAAGGAGGGAAAAAAAGCCTGTAAAAACACTGGAAAACAATGCCTGAGGGACAAGGCCGTGTTGGAGAGAAAATGGAGAGAAGGGCAGGAAAGAGGAAGAAAAACTGAAAGAAAAGCGTGAGTAAAAATGGAGAAAAGAAGAAAAGATGGCGGAAGACAGAGAGAGAGAGAGAGAGAGAGAGAGAATCAGATACGCAATATACAAAAAGAAAGCTAAGAAAGAAGTAAACGAGAAAAGAGAAAAAAGGCGTGAAGAAGGGAACATCAGAGAATGAAGCAAAAAGGAGAATCGGGAGAAAGAAGAGCTTGGAGGGAAGAGAAAAGGAGGGAAGAAAGAGAAGAAAATGATGAAATAAGAGGAAGTGGGAGGAATATGTAACAGGGAGGAAAGAATGAAGGATGAGGGAGGAGTGAGGGCTGAAGGAAGAGAGAGGAATGAAGGAAGAGAGAGGAATGAAGGAAAAGGGAGGAAAGAAGGAAGATGGAGGAAAGAAGGACGAGTGAGAAAGCAAGAAAGGCAGAAGAGGGAGAAAAGAAGGACGAAAAAGGGAAGAAAGGGAAAAAGGAAGTGGCACGAAAGAAGGAAGAGGAAGGAGTGATGGAAGAGGAAGGAAGAATGAGAGGGAAAAAAGGAGAGTGAAGGAGTGAAGGAGGGTGAGGTAAGGGCGATATTCCTCATTAACGTTGTGCTGGATTCTTTGAACATTTTACACCTAAAGTTTTGTCACACCCTCTTCCTACCCCCACCCCAACCCCCTTCCCTAACCCCCTTCCCTAACCCCTCCTCCCCGACCCCCCTAGCCTCCCCAGTGCTGTTTTAACCCCTTCAACATGATGACTTACGTTTTTAATACAGGCCATTGACAGACGATTTTACTCAGTTCTCTCTTTAGCTGAATATACGCGTCTGGATATACCACAAAGATATAATAAAATACCACACCATCACACCAGTACCACCAACACCACACCACCACACCAGTACCACCAACACCACACCAGTACCACCAACACCACACCATCACACCAGTACCACCAACACCACACCACCACACCAGTACCACCAACACCACACCACCACACCAGTACCACCAACACCACACCACTACACCAGTACCACCAACACCACACCATCACACCAGTACCACCAACACCACACCACCACACCAGTACCACCAACACCACACCAGTACCACCAACACCACACCATCACACCAGTACCACCAACACCACACCAGTGCCACCAACACCACACCACCACACCAATACCACCAACACCACACCAATAACACCAACACCACACCACCACACCAGTACCACCAACACCACACCACCACACCAGTACCACCAACACCACACCACCACACCAGTGCCACCAACACCACATCAGTACCACCAACACCACACCACCACATCAGTACCACCAACACCACACCACCACACCAGTACCACCAACACCACACCACCAAACCAGTACCACCAACACCACACCACCAAACCAGTACCACCAACACCACACCACCAAACCAGTACCACCAACACCACACCATCACACCAGTACCACCAACACCACACCATCACACCAGTACCACCAACACCACACCATCACACCAGTACCACCAACACCACACCATCACACCAGTACCACCAACACCACACCATCATATCAGTACTACCAACACCACGCCATCACACCAGTACCACCAACACCACACCATCACACCAGTACCACCAACACCACACCATCACACCAGTACCACCAACACCACACCATCACACCAGTACCACCAACACCACACCATCACACCAGTACCACCAACACCACACCATCACACCAGTACCACCAACACCACACCATCACACCAGTACCACCAACACCACACCATCACACCAGTACCACCAACACCACACCATCACACCAGTGCCACCAACACCACACCATCACACCAGTACCACCAACACCACACCATCACACCAGTACCACAAACACAAGCCATTACACCAGTACCACCAACACCACACCACCACACCAGTACCATCAACACCACACCATCACACCAGTACCACCAACACCACACCATCACACCAGTACCACCAACACCACACCATCACACCAGTACCACCAACACCACACCATCACACCAGTACCACCAACACCACACCATCACACCAGTACCACCAACACCACACCATCACACCAGTACCACCAACACCACACCATCACACCAGTACCACAAACACAAGCCATTACACCAGTACCACCAACACCACACCACCACACCAGTACCATCAACACCACACCATCACACCAGTACCACCAACACCACACCATCACACCAGTACCACCAACACCACACCATCACACCAGTACCACCAACACCACACCATCACACCAGTACCACCAACACCACACCATCACACCAGTACCACCAACACCACACCATCACACCAGTACCACCAACACCACACCATCGCCACCACACCAGTACCACCAACACCACACCATCACACCAGTACCACCAACACCACACCATCACACCAGTACCACCAACACCACACCATCGCCACCACACCACCACAACCCTCCTTTTCTCTATAACTTAAGTCTCAGTACTTTTTTTAGTCGCATCACCTCCATTCTTCGCTCTGTGTGTGTGTGTGTGTGTGTGTGTGTGTGTGTGTGTGTGTGTGTGTGTGCACCTGTCACCCCTACACAGTTGGTCTGTTGAAGGGAAATGAAAAATGAAATATTCAGAGCCTTTGTGATCCCTTTAGACTCGCTGTGCGCCGTTGACAGGTGTGTGGTGGTGGTTCTCTCTCTCTCTCTCTCTCTCTCTCTCTCTCTCTCTCTCTCTCCACCAGCCACCTTCCCTATATATGGCACCTCCCTCATTTTCTTCCTTACCTCTAACTTAAGACGCAGAGCGTGATGGATGGGGAGGGGGAAGGGGGGAGGGGTAGCAGGAGGGGAGAAGGGAAAGGATAATGGAGAGGCAATGGGGGAGGGAAAAGGGAAGGGTGACCGGTGATGACGGGGCAGGAGGAGAGGCAACGGGTAGGAGGAAGGATAAGAGAGAAGGGGGGGAGAAGGAGGGAGGAAAGGGGATGATGGGGGGACAGGCAGACGGAGAAAGAGAGGAAAGAGAGGGTGTAAACATGACAGAATGTGGACAGACAAGAACTGGACAGATGCTGATGATGATGATGATGACGATAATAATGATGATAACTCTACAATGGGAAAAGTTAGAGGTGGAATGAGTAGTGATAGATTGATTAAAAAAAGGCTGTACGGGTGAGAATAAGTGATGACAGTGTAGGCGTCATGACAAAGTAGGTGGCCTGAAAAGACTGATAGGTTGAAAATGTTGGGAAGGGAATGTATGGATGGAAACGATAAATGATGATGATGGAACAGACTGACAATAAATGTTTGGATATTGTATAATGATGGCAAAGAATGAAATAACTAATAGCTAACGGGATAAAATATGACCGAGGCAGATGATGGTGATGGTGGAGAAGCTTCCTTATACCTTATCCCTTCCTCCTCATCATCATCATCATCATCATCATCATCACCGTCACTCTTATTCCTATTACAAGTTTCGAGATAAAGAACAATATTAGCTATCACTGCTTTTGGAACATCAATCAGAGGAGATGGAAAGTGCCAGCTGCTGTCTCCTCCACCACCTCACGTACTGAAGGAGGTACGAGACTGTTTGCACCCTAAGTGCTGCGCGGTGGGGTCGTCAAGTTCTTATACCATTACAAGGAGATGCAGTTGTCAGCCTCCTGCTCTCGTCACTTTAGCTACATTTTAATTGACACAAGAAACACTTGTATTTTCTCTCCATCCCAACATTTGTTTTCCTATTTACAATTATCCATCCATCCTTCCAGATTTATATACAGTGTTACTTCCCACCCTCGTTTTATCAAACTGTTTGTCTTGCCTTCACACTCATACACGTCGCCTAATCTAGTCCTCTCGCGTTTTCTCACTCTCTCCCCCTCCCCCACCCCTCACACACTTACCTCTTCCTTTTAGCTTTACACCCTTACATGGTGGCTAATGCATCAGTCTCCTGTCTGTCCATCTCTCCCCTCCTTCCCCCACCCCCACATCCTCCCGTCTTCCCCTCACCCCCACCTACCCCTTTCTTAACCCACCTCATCTTCTCCTTCCTCCAACCCCCTCTTTCCCTCTCCTCCCCTCCTTCCCATCACTACGTTAATCCTCCCTCCTCCCCTCCCCACCTCCATCTTCCCATATACAGTGAAGGTACAGCCACTATCAGGCACCACCTCAGCCAAACTTGACATAAACAAGTGCTCACCTACCCTAACCACGTCCATCCTAACTTAGCGCAAGTACACATGTACCGGTTACCTAAGCTGCCTAAACCATCTTTAGCCTAACTTAACGCAAGTACATAACTGCGACCTAGTGTCACAAAGGCTTTATATCAAAGTGTTATCCTATTTCCTGCTGCCTTCTTCATCCCTTTCCAATCTTCTTCTCTTCTAGTTAAATTTACAAAGTGTTCTTTCTCTCTTTTAATCCCGTATAATAATGTTCTCTCTCTCTCTCTCTCTCTCTCTCCTGGGTTCTTGTGCTGAAGGTTGGTGATGTGAGGGACAGGTGGGGTTATGGTTTAGGACAGGTGATGATGTGATAGGCTCTACCTGCAGACGAGACGGGATGCCAGCAGATAACCCTTCCCCTAACCCCCCCCCCTCACTACGACTATCACTGCAGACACACCATCACAACACCACAACCACCACACAATACCCACACGTTCACTCTCTATCCCAACATTATCATCCAACATTCCAGCACTACACCATCACATTACCGCCGCACAACACAGCACTAGCCCACTTGGCCACCACCACAACACTACCACATCCCTACCCTACCACCACCATCACATCATCGTATCTCCACACTACCATCACCACACTACCATATCTCCACACTACCACCAGCACAGCATCACATCCCCACATTACCACCACACAGTACCCCACTACCACATCCCCACACCACCATATCCCCAGACTACCACCCACACCCCTACTCCCTACTGTACCACACCACACCAACACCACCACTACCACCCACACCCCTACTCCCTACTGTACCACACCACTCCCACACCACCACTACCACCCACACCCCTACTCCCTACTGTACCACACCACTCCCACACCACCACTACCACCCACACCCCTACTCCCTACTGTACCACACCACTCAAACACCACCACTACCACCCACACCCCAACTCCCTACTGTACCACACCACACCAACACCACCACTACCACCCACACCCCTACTCCCTACTGTACCACACCACACCAACACCACCACTACCACCCACACCCCTACTCCCTACTGTACCACACCACTCCCACACCACCACACTGGCCACACAGCCTACAGTACACCTCGCCCTCAAACGAGTTCTCTGAGTATGCAGCTGGACCATTAGTACACAGGAGCCATGTGTGTGTGTGTGTGTGTGTGTGTGTGTGTGTGTGCTACATCTCTGTCTGTCAGTCTGTCTGTAGGTCTCCTTCCAATACTCACATTCTGCCAGTGACGTAAATCCTCACCTTCTTTTCGCCACGACCCCTCCCTTGCCTCTCCCTTCTCACCATTTCCTCCTTACCCTCGACTTTTTCCTCCACCTTGTGCATTTTCCCTCCTCCCTTTCCCTCAGCTCCTCCCCCTTTCCTACTGTCTTCCCTTCAACTTCTGTCCTCATCCCCTAAAATCTCATTCTCTCTCTCTTGCCTGTTTTTCATATACAATACAGTGTTTTACATTTCCACTCCACGTCTTAGTTAACCCTTCCCTCCACCTACTGTCTGCCTTCCAATATCTTTATCTCTTGACTACGACATACCACCACCACCACCACCACCACCACCACCACAACCATCACCATCAGCATTATAATAATCATTCATTTTTCAGTGTATGTGTACTGTGCCGCCTCCCCCTCGTCGTCATCATTATCATCATCATCATCATCATCATCATCACTTAACCCTCACCGCCAGTGTGTTTCCTAACATGGCAGTCAAAGTGTCTCTCCCCTGCTGGGTGATGGGTGGAGAGAGAGAGAGAGAGAGAGAGAATGACTGTGTGAGTGCATGCATGACTGACTGTGTGAATGAAATGAATGAATGAATAAATTAATGACTGACTGTGACTGTATGAATGAATGAACAGGCTAATAAAACTCTGTGATTACTAATTACAAGAGTAAATAACGTCATCCCGTCAGCAATAAAATCAAAGTACAAAGCTTTCCTTCATCCAGTAAGAATCTGTCATTGTGTCCATTAAGCTAGACACGCTCTCCATAATTCCCCATCTTACCTGTTTCATCGTTATTTAATGGACCCTACCTAACCCTAGACTTAGCTGGGAAGAAAGGGGAAGGTGATGATGATGATGATGATGTGTGGGGGTAAAATGCCGGGTCACTGGAGTGTTGATGGTTCTTGAATGGTTGAATGAAATGTAAATGCTGAGGGACCAAGGCATTATTATCTGACATTACACATCTGATTCTCTCTCTCTCTCTCTCTCTCTCTCCCCCTCCTGCTGCACTGTCCCTCTTCCATTTTCCCATCTGCCCTCTTCCTCCCCATCACCTCCCCCAAGCTCCTCCCTCCCCACCCCTCTCCCCCTACCCCCCACAGGTCTAGTTTCTTCCTTTGTCTGGTGGGTCAACATCCCACACAGTGATCTGAAGGGTTAAGTGCTGACCCTACCACTCACCCCTCACCCCACCACAGCCCTCTCACCCCACCCCACTCACCCCACCACAGCCCTCTCACCCCACCCCAACCCTCTCACCCTATCCCACTCACCCCACCACAGCCCTCTCACTCCACCCCGGCCCTCTCACCCCAACCCACTCACCCCACCACAGCCCTCTCACCAAAACCCATTTACCCCATCCCAGTCCTCTCACCCTACCCCACTCAACCCACCCCAGCCCTCTCATCCTACCGGTACCATTCACCCCACCCTACTCACCCCATGATTCATCCCACCCCATCCCTCTCACTCCACCTCCCAAACCTCACCCAGCACACCCCAGTTTACTCACCCCACCATCATGTTCCACTCCACGCCTCATACCCCATTCACTCCAATCACCGTTCTCATCGTTTTTTTTTTTTTTTTTAGAATGAGAGAGAGGAAGGA
Organism: Coenobita brevimanus; assembly: GCF_032717465.1. Taxonomy (NCBI): domain Eukaryota; kingdom Metazoa; phylum Arthropoda; class Malacostraca; order Decapoda; family Coenobitidae; genus Coenobita; species Coenobita brevimanus. Next base: position 11,211,489 of record NC_137003.1, read on the forward strand.
GGTAAATGGAGACAGACAGAGGGGGAAGGAGGGATGGCAAGACGGTGGTTGAGAGGGAGGGGGGGGGAGGGAGAGGAGGGAGGGTTAAAGGAAAGGCCAGACAGGCAGAAAAGTGGCAGAGGAGGTAAGGCCAATCCTGCCATCACAACGGTACAAGCACCTGGGAAATACCGACTGTGTTGGTGTAATATACCAGTGTTGTAAAGGCGATTAATGGCCAAAGGTATTATTATTATTATTATTATTATTATTATTATTATTATCATTGTTGTTATTATTATTATTATTATTATCATCATCATCAATATTATTGTTGCTGTTGTTGTTGTTCTTGTTCTTGTTGTTGGTGGTGGTGGTTATTACTATTATTTGGACGCGTCTTTTTCATCCTGGCCAATAACAATACATCAGTGGCTAATGACCAGTGAGCGTATTTATAAAACTTCTTGAGCTCAAACAGGGAATTAGATCCTTTGTATAATTATGCTTTTACTCTAAATGAAGCCACCAAACACTTCAGAACCAAACAAGAGTAAACAATATAATGTATGCGATAAAACACGATGACTTCTGACAATAAACGAGCGATATGGTGAAGTGTTTATGTCCTGAATTGTTTGGGATGTTTTGTGAATGATGGCGTTGGCGTTGGTGTTGGTGATTAGCGACCTGGTCATGTTAAACTGAGATGGTCATTACCTTGGCATCAGCTGACATCATTAATACCTCACTAATGATGGGGTGTGTGGCCAGGGGGAGGCAGAGGGAGATAAAATGGAAATGGGACAAGGAGAGAGAGAGAGAGAGAGAGAGAGAGAGAGGGGGGGGGGAGAGGGAGAGAAAGAATATGAGGGAAAGTGAAAAGCAATGAGACATGTAGAATCATTTGTCAAGGTGTTGTCAGGTGTTATCCTGCCTTGCTCTTTGGGTTTGGTAATTCATTAGTGTTTATCGCACTTGGGTTTATGTCGGCATCAGTGACGGTGTTTTCTCCCTTCCTTCTTTCCTTATTCCTTCCTTCCCTTCCTCTTCTAGTTACAAATTCTCTCTCTCCTTCCGTACACCGTCTTTCCTTCCCTCCACTTCCCCTCCTTCTCTTATCCTCCCTGTGTTTTATGCTGACACTTACAGAATCTTCTACCTTCTTTCCTTATTCCTTCCTTCCTTACTTCCTCTAGTCTCTCTTCTTGTTTGTCCAACAGTTCCACCTCTTTTCTCTTCGTTTTTCTCCCTTACCTTCTTCCCATTTATTTTCTTTCATACTTCTTTCTTCTATCATTCCTTCCTTCCCTCTTCTAACCCCCATTTTCTCTTCTGGACCACCTCCCTTCTTTCCCTCCTTCCTCCAAGTTTTCTTCGACTGTCTCCTCCTTCCCTCCTTTTTTTTTTATTCTTGCATTTTTTTTAATCTTATTATTTCACTATCTTCCTATCTAACATCCTCGCTTCTTTCTGTCCACCCTTCCTTTTGTTCTACCTTCCGTCCTTCCTTCCTTCCTTTTCCCTTCCACATTGCCTTCCCTTAATGGTCCTACATTGTATTTGTCTTCTTCCCTTTCTCAGATCATACCCATTCTTCTTTCGGTTTTTTCTAATACTTCCCTCCCTCTCTCTCTCTCTCTCTCATATCTCATTCGTTGTTCTTTTTCCCTTCCCTCCTCTCCTCTTCTCTCCTTCTTTCCTCTTCCCTCCCCCCTCACTCCTTCTTTCCCTTACCTCTTCTTCTTCCCCCTTTATTTCCTCTTCCTTCCCTCTCTCCCCCTCTCCTCCACTTTTTCATCTCTCAGAAGACCTTGTGAATATGCAAAGGAAAATGCTCCCCCTCACTCCTGCTCCTTCCCAGCCTTTTCTCTGATCCATCCCCTTCACCTACCCTTTTTCCTTTACCCCTATTCGTCTGTTATATCTTTTTTCCCTTTTCCCTCTTTTTCGTACGTCCATTTTCTCACTTTATTTTTTCCCCTCTTTCCTCAGTCTTCTCTTGATTTTACGTCAGTTTCTTTACCTGCTGTTTTTCCTCAGTGTTTTCATGTCTCACTTTGTTTTTACTTTTTCTGTTAAACAGCCTTTTATCTCTCTCTCTCTCTCTCTCTCTCTCTCTCTCTCTCTCTCTCTCAACACCACTCCCCTCCCTCCCTCCTTCCTTTGCTTTCTTTACCTTTGTCACCCTCCTCCTCTTTTTCTCTCTCCATCTCTCAACGTCACAGTAATTGGACCACCTAAAACTCTCTCTCTCTCTCTCTCTCTCTCTCTCTCTCTCTCTCTCTCACACACACACACACACACACACACACAACAACCCTAATTCTCCTTCTGTTAGCTGGAATAGAAGCATTAAAACTCTCAGCATCTTATACTGACTCTCAGATGCATAAAATCACTTGGCATTACGTGGAAGAGAATTCTAGAGTTTTTCCTACCATGAGAGGGTTAAGAGTGAGCCACAGGAGCCACAGAGTTAGCATATACAACAAAATCAATGTTTACTTATGAACTGAGAGTACTAGTTCAAAGTGAGCCACAGGAGCCATACAGCATATACAACAAAATCAATGTTTACTTATGGGCTGAGTAGGAGTCTGCAAGTACTATACCCTTTTCACCTTAACCTGGCTCAAATTTTCATCCTTTTGCCGCTTATGTCACGTAGGTCAGTGGAGGAAAAAGACAATACTATGGTACTACATCCTTTCCTTAGCACTTCTTCGTGATTAGCACCATGATCTAGTATTAATCTATTATTACGATTCAACATTCAAGATGGAGAGATGACAATTTTAGGCCAAGTTACAGTGAAAGGGGTATAGCTGGTGGTGGTGCTTGTTTGCCTTAACCCCTTCACTACCACGATTTATTTTATTTCATTATTCAACCTTACCATCTCCAGACGATTGTACTGAGCTTAGTGTGCACCTGTTGTGGTGAAGGTGGTACTGGAGGCTGTGACCCACCTGTTGAAAATGTCTTCCTAAACCCAATACAGTTTTATACAGGTAATATCATTAAAAAAGAAAACGTCACCGTACTGAAGGGGTTGAGAGAGAAAGGGTTAAAAGAAAAGGGTGGAGAGATGAGAGAGAAACAAGATGGTATAAGACCATGAAGACGAGAGAGGAAGAAGAAACAGAAGACGGAAAATGAGAAAGGGAAAGGAATGAACAGAGAAAGAAGAGAAAGGGGGGGTAAAGGGGTGAGAGAGTAAGAGAAAGACAAGGATGGGGAGAGGGGATGAAGGGAAAAGAGAAGAAAGGGAAAGACTAGAGAGAAAGAAAAGGGAAGAAGTGAGAAAAAGACCGAACTGGATATAAGAGGAAAAAGCCAGAAGAGACAGTGTAAGAAGAGAAAAAGACCGAAATGGAGAGAGGAGGAGAAAGCCAGAAGAGACAGGGTAAGAAGGGCTGAGAGGGCAAGAAGAGGGTAAGAGATCAGGGTAAGTGTGTGAGGAGATTGAGTTGTGCTGAGTAGTAAGGTAAAGTGGCGTTGTTTGACCTCCCTTATGTACACACTTACCCTGAGAGAGAGAGAGAGAGAGAGAGAGAGAGAGAGAGAGAGGGGGGGGGAAATACTTCAAGGGAAAAATATGTGTCGGGGAGGAAGGAGGGAAAAGAAGGGAGGGAGGAAGGTAGTGGTTAGGATGAGTGACGGAAAAGTCGTGATGTAGGAGGAAGGGAGAGGCGAGATGGGAGGGAGGGAGGGAGGTAAGTAGGTAGGGAAAGAAGGATGGTAGGTAAATAGGTAGGGAGGGAAGGAAGGAAGGTGGTTGTTTACATTAAGGTAGAAATTTATTGTCTTCTTTCTTCGCCTTTACTTTCTTCCTTTCTTCTCACCTTCACTCACTTTCATTACTTTAATCACCTTACTTTTCTCTCTCTTTCACCTTCATTCATTTATCTTTCCTCCTTTTCGGTTCATCTTCAGTCATTCTCCTCTCCTTCACTACATTTCCCAACTCATTCCCTCCTTCCCTTTCATTTCATTTCACCTCCACCACTCTTTCGCTTCTCTAATTAACCCCTCACTTTCCTTCCCTTTCCCTTCCACTCCCCAGTCAACTCTCTCCCTTCCCTTCCTCTCACTGCTCTTTCCTTCAGTGTTTCCCTTTCCCTACTCACCCCTTCTCTTCCCTTCATTCTTCTCTGCCCCCTTCCTTTCTTCCTGCCTTTCCTCTCCCTAACGCAGCCCTTTCACTCTCCTTCCTACTTCCATTATCTCCTTTCCTTCTCCTCCCCCCCCCCTTATTACCGGCAGGTGAGGGTGCGGGAGGAGGCGCAGGTAATACGCCTTATTAAATAAAACAACACTGAACCTGACACTAATTACTGTTCCCTCACCACACCACACCGGGGCGTACATGATGACGTGTGCACAGGGACAGGATGTACACACGGACGTATATGGAGAGAGTATACACATGACCGTACAGGGTGTGTGTCGGTAAATGGCTGATGCACAGATGGGTTGGAGTACACATGAAGTGGAGTGAACGTGAAGTACATTATTGTAAAGTGTACTGTACATAAATACACAATAATATATAGGAGGTGGATTGTACTGTACTTAAGGCCACATTTTCTAACCAGACAGTGAACAAAATGGCGTGCACATGAAATGGGTGTACAAGGCAGGTGTACATAAGGCAGGGTTTCCACGTGGCGTACACTGATTATACACTATACAAATTAATATACTCCCCCCCTCTCTCTCTCTCACAGTACACACACACACACACACACACACACACACACACACACACACACACACACACACACAATAGTATGCCCTATTTTTGTGCACTGATGGCAAGGGGGAACTGAGATAAGAATTTCAGTTTTATCTTTACGAGACATCAGGAATAAAACCTCAAATCCTTGTGTGGGTTTCCCTTTGCCGTCAATACACAACTTGGCCAAATTAATATCAATGAATATCGCTCTATTTTTGTCCTATTTTCGTCCACACTGTCACTTCCCTTTCCTCACTATTTACATTTCATTTTCTTCCCTTCATTTTCACCAGTATTCCTGTTCTTTCACTTTTCCTTCACTCTCTCCGTCCACCTCACAACATCGTCCTGTCTGTAACCTATCCTAACCTTCTTTCCACTATCTCCTTCTTTTCACTCCCTCTCTGTTCTCTCCTTCCCTCTTACGTCTTCCCTCCCAGCCTTCTCTGTTCATTCCAACCTCCACCATCCTCTCATCACCCTCTCTCCACACTCTCCTCATTTCTCTGCATCCCTCATCACACTCTTCTCTCTTGCCTCACAAGCATGGCTTACACACACACACACACACACACACACAACTAAACACTCTCACACACGCACATCAGATAAAAACATATCGGCAAATATAAACAAGATAAAGTACACACACACACACACACACACACACACACACACACACACACAAACTCTCCCTTTCACACATACAGAATAAAAATTACATTACACAATCAAAATTTACGCACACACACACACACACACACACACACACACACACACACACACACATGCTGACGGTTGAACCCATACGCTCGCTCTCTCTCTCTCTCTCTCTCTCTCTCACCAAAAGGGTATCTTCCCAGCTCTTTAATCACCCTTGGGAATGGAGTGTAAACAATATAACAACTGATGTACACAAACAAGATGACAGTAAACACACAGACACAAACAGGTTCCCCGAGGTGCAGACAGGCGGTAGACAGCAGACAGGATGGCCAGACGTGCTGTTTACACCAGGCAGACAGCACAACAAACACTGGTGGTGATAGAGTGTGTGTGTGTGTGTGTGTGTGTGTGTGTGTGTGTGTGTGTGTGTGTGTGTGTGTGTGTGTGTGTGTTTTGATCAAGTAGTGTACAACATTAAGGTGGCGTGCAGGTGTCATTTAAAGACGTGCTGTGTTGTGACCTGACACTAAATGTTACTTATGGACACACACACACACACACACACACACACACACACACACACAAACACACACACACACACACACACACACACACACACACACACACACACACACACACACACACACACACACATACACACACACACACGTTCTCGCTTGCCAACTGGTGGACGGGAGTTCGCGCCTCGCTCGGGTTGCGAAAAGTTTCACTGACGAAGTGGGTGGTTACTGTCCCCCTTGAGCAAGGGGACGGGTGTGTGCGTGTGTGAAGGTCACAGCCTTGCCCTTAGATCGGACTATATGAGCTCTCAGCTCCCTTCCGGGAGGGTAAAAGCTGACGATCACGACCATCAAGTGATCCTGACCGACCCGGTGAATTACACACACACACACACACACACACACACACACACACACACACACACACTGACATAAGTGTGGTAAATGTGGTGACGTGATCGTTGTGGTATGTTGGAACTGTAGCTGAACCAAGGGTAGTGAGAGTGGTGGGTGTGGTAATAGCGGTAGTTGTGGTATGTGTAGTGAAAGTAGTGAATGAGAGGTGTGGTAGCTGTGGTATTTATGACAGCTGTGGTACTTGTGGTTGTTGTGACAGCTGTGGTAGAGTTAGTAGTTGTGGTAGTCTAGTAGTGGTAGTTGTGGTTCCATAAATGTAATATGGGGGGCAGGGGATGGAAGGAAACCATCGGTATGGTTTGTGTGGTTTTTATAACTCTAGTACTAAAAAGCTTTTAGGGCTGAGGCGAGGGAGCGAGAGAGGGGCGTTAAGAGGACATGGAAGGATGGAGAGAATGGAATGATGGAAGGATGGAAAGGAAATGGAAAAATGAAGGGAAAGGAAGGAAGGAAAGGAGGAAATGGAAGGATGGTAGGAAGGAAAGGAGAAAATGGAAGGATGGAAAGGAAGGACGGAAGGGAGGAAATGGAAGGATGGAGGAAAATGGCGGATGGAAGGAAACGAAGTACGAGAAGAATAGAGGAAACGACAGGATGAAAGGAAGAAAGGAGGAAACAGAAGGATGGAGGAAAAGGAAGGATGGAAGGAAAAGGGGATAAAGGGACTAATCCCCGAGCTAGACCTCATCAGATCATATAGCCCTGCTAGGGTTACAGGAGAGCGCTACACCTCCCAGCACAGCAGCCACCGGGAGGGGCGCGAACTCGCAACCTCACGATTACGAGCCCGACACCCTACCACCGAGCTACCGCGCTCCCCATGGATGGAAGGAAGGAAAGGAGTAAACGGAAAAGATGGAAGAAAAAGACGGAGGGAAGGAAGGAAAGGAAGAAATGGAAGAATGGAGGGGAAAAGGGAGAAATGAAGGAAGTAAAGCAGGAAGTAGGAAGCTGGAGGGAGAGGAAAGAGGAAACGGAGAGAAGAGAGGAGTGGAGGGATAAAACATGGAGGTAAGAGGAAAAGAAGACAGGATGGCGGAATTTTGGTGGGTTGACAAAGAGGGAATAGGGTAAAGAAGGTACATAGAAAGATGGAAGAGAAACCCGAGGGAGGGAAGGAAGGAAGGCAAGGGAAAGAGACGGAAGGATGGAGGTAGGGGAGGGAAATGAATAAAGGAAGGGTCAAAGGAGAAAAGTAAAAGAAGGAAATGACAGAAAATAGAAGATGAATGGCTGGCGAGAGAGAGAGAGAGAGAGAGAGAAGAAAGCTAGTACGAAAACATAAAAAATAAGAACTTGATGCGAGCTACAAGAGAAATGAGATAAAAAATAAATACCCGGTAAATAAATAAATAAAAAGGTAATGAGGGCACAGGTGAAGGATGTGAGAGAGGGAGGTAAAAACTAGAGGGGTTTTCTCTCCATCTCCCTTCTCACTCCAGTACCTACTATTGCTGTCCCCCCCCCCTCTCTCTAATATTTCTGTACCTGTTTCCTCTCTGTCTCGTCAATTATCTATCTGCCGATCTATCTACTCCACTATTTCTTTCATTAATTTTAAGAATAACATTATTTTATACGTAACTATCTTTTCTGTTCAAATATTCTTCTCGTCTTTTTTATATATATACCGGTATTTTATTTTTCCTTCTCCCCTCTTCATAATCTTGCACGATATTGGTTTATGTGAGAGAGAGAGAGAGAGAGAGAGAGAGAGAGAGAGAAAGAGAATGAATTATGGTTCATCTCATCAATCATTCTCCCATCCTTTCGCTTCTAAACCTCACCTCTCGCAATCCTAATATATCACCTCCAGTCTCCCTCAGTCTATCTTTATCTATCCATCCATCCATCTATCTATCTATCTACCTCCCGCATCCCTGCCACAAAGCTTCACCTGCTCACTTAACCCCTTCCCCCCGACCACCTCAGTCAGTAGTGCTGCCTTCACAACCTGGCATTACACACTGGCCAAACCTGCTGCATCAACGGGGTACAAATGCTCTTAACTCCTTCACCATCAAACATCTAATGAAAGCAAAACAAAACCGTCTGTCAGCAGCAATAACAAAATCAGTGCTGGCCTGCTGCTGCTGCTACTGGTATTAAGCTTTGTCTATTACCAGCTTATTACTGCTGCTACAGGTATTAATTAAGCTTGGTCTACTACCTGCTTCCTACTACTGCTACTGCTGCCATTCCCACATTACAAGTTAATTAAATCCAATTCTTATCGATTTTTTTTTTTTTATGAAGCAAAATTTCCACCAGTTGATACACTTGACCCTCACTGCCCCCTTCCTGCTGCTATTCCTTCACTGGCTGGGCTGTAGCTTAGTTAGTTTATAAAGCAACTACTCTCTCTCTCTCTCTCTCTCTCTCTCTCTCTCTCTCTCTCTTTCTATCTATCTATCCATCTATCTCTCTCTCTCTCTCTGTTTTACTTTTTTAGCTGTCATCACATCTGCTACCTAATAAGGGTATCACAGTCTGTGTGATCTGAGTATCTGTATAACTCTATATCACTCCTACATTATCCTCGTTCGTCTCTTTGGCTCACACACAAGTACTATCTCTACCTGGCATATCTTTATCTCAAACAGTACGGTAGCATCTTGTATCTTCCGGTGACGCTAATACTAAATCAGTTTACTTAGCTTGGTGTAACTCTCTTGTGACGGAGGGTGGGGTTGGTGTGTGACTCTTGCCCCGCCACACACCTCCCGTCACACTAACAAAACACATTATGCCACCACCACCACAGTATACCACACGGTGCGGGTGGGTTGGCATATTATGTTAGAGAGAGAGAGAGAGAGTGAGGGGGGGGTAACAGCAGTAAGTCACCCAGGTAGAAAGTCTTCATCACTACCTGTTCTGGGGAGGGGTGGGGGAGGGGAGGGGTGATGCTCAGATTAACCCCTTCACTACCAAGACCTATTTTATATTTCTTCCTACAGGAAGGGAGAGAAAAAACAGGTTTAAAACGGAGGAAGGAGGAACCATTAAGTACTTGACGTGTGGGCAGATGGGGGGAAGGAGAACGAGAGTGAGGAGGAAAGAGGGATGAAGGGAGGGCTGTAGGGTAAGGAGGAAAGAGGGATGAAGGGAGGGCTGTAGGGTAAGGAGGAAAGAGGGATGAAGGGAGGGCTGTAGGGTAAGGAGGAAGTGGGATGGTGACACAGGAGTGGGTAAGGGATTATCAGGGAAGGAACTGGACACAACAGGGAACACAACAGGCTTAGATTTATACCTATCGACAGCACGAGGCACATTAAGTACATAAGGGTAAAAGTGGCCTTAGATTTATACCTATCGACAGCACGAGGCTCATTAAGTTCATAAGGGTAAAAGTGGCCTCAGATTTATACCTATCGACAGCACGAGGCTCATTAAGTACATAAGGGTAAAAGTGGCCTTAGATTTATACCTATCGACAGCACGAGGCTCATTAAGTACATAAGGGTAAAAGTGGCCTTAGATTTATACCTATCGACAGCACGAGGCTCATTAAGTACATAAGGGTAAAAGTGGCCTTAGATTTATACCTATCGACAGCACGAGGCTCATTAAGTACATAAGGGTAAAAGTGGACTTAGATTTATACCTATCGACAGCACGAGGCTCATTAAGTACATAAGGGTAAAAGTGGACTTAGATTTATACCTATCGACAGCACGAGGCTCATTAAGTACATAAGGATAAAAGTGGCCTTAGATTTACACCTATCGACAGCACGAGGCTCATTAAGTACATAAGGGTAAAAGTGGCCTTAGATTTATACCTATCGACAGCACGAGGCTCATTAAGTATTACTTATCGACAGCACGAGGCTCATTAAGTACATAAGGGTAAAAGTGGACTTAGATTTACACCTATCGACAGCACGAGGCTCATTAAGGGTGTTGCTGAGTCTCGTCTTGCCCTGGCTTACGACCCGCAGTAGTCTGTTTACATCCAGGTTGTCAAGGGCACCGCTGGCTGAACAGGGGCAAAGGGAGAAGCCAACTTTGTCTAAGAGTCTGACCGGCGCCAGAACCAACAAACGAGAGAGGGATGGAATGCAAGGTGGAGGGAAGGGGATGGGGAGGAGAGAGGCTGGGGTGCAGGGTGGAGGGAAGGGGGTGGGGAGGAGAGAGGGCTGGAGTGCAAGGTGGAGGGAAGGGTGTGGGGAGGAGAGAGGGCTGGGGTGCAGGGTGGAGGGAACGGGGTAGGGAGGAGAGATGGCTGCAGTGCAAGGTGGAGGGAAGGGGGTGGGGAGGAAAGAGAGCTGGGGTGCAGGGTGGAGGGAAGGGGGTGGGGAGGAGAGAGGGCTGGAGGGCAAGGTGGAGGGAAGGGTGTGGGGAGGAGAGAGGGCTGGGGTACAAGGTGGAGGGAAGGGGGTGGGGAGGAGAGAGGACTGTAGTGCAGGGTGGAGGGAAGGGGGTGGGGAGGAGAGAGGGCTGGGGTGCAAGGTGGAGGGAAGGGGGTGGGGAGGAGTGGGGGGAATGAGAGAGGGGGTGAGGGGTGAAAGTCCAAGTTCATTATAGTAAAGACAGAAATTACTTGATTAGCGAAATTAAAAACAGCCTTTTATGGCAGACAGGTGGAAGGTGTGGGCAGGTGATGGCAGGTAGGCTGGTGGGAAAGTAGGTAAAATGAGAGAGAGAGAGAGAGAGAGAGAGAGAGAGAGAGAATCATTCACTTTCCCTCCCCCTCCCACTCTTCCATTTCTTTCTCTCTCTCCCACTCCCCCTCTTCCCTCCCCCCCGTTCACCTTTTGTGATGCACTTGATCCTCGTTTGTCTACAGAGATAACATCTTAACTCTCATCTAATCTAGACTCTCTCTCTCTCCCTCCCTGTGTGTGTGTGTGTGTGTGTGTGTGTGTGTGTGTGTGTGTGTGTGTGTGTGTGTACAGTGTTCTATCCGGGTCATACACACCTGGCCACTGTGCTATAAGTCTCTGTCTGTGTGTGTGTGTGTGTGTGTGTGTGTGTGTGTGTGTGTGTGTGTGTGTGTGTGTGTGTGTGTGTACAGTGTTCTATCCGGGTCATACACACCTGGCCACTGTGCTATAAGGCTGTGTGTGTGTGTGTGTGTGTGTGTGTGTGTGTGTGTGTGTGTGTGTGTGTGTGTGTGTGTGTGTGTGTGTGTGTGTGTGTGTGTGTGTGTGTGTGTGTGTGTGT
>NC_137003.1:11227983-11237983 GCF_032717465.1 Coenobita brevimanus
CGTAAAATGAACAGGACTGAAAACTGAAACTGAACACACACACACACACACACACACACACACACACACACACACACACACACACACTCCTGCCAGGTCACACAATTCACTCCGGAACATTAATAAAGAATGTATATATCATAAACAGGACCCATGTTTCACCTCTCCACTCACTGTCGTACCCTTCACTACCCCCACTCCTCCCTTTCTCTTCCCTCCTTCTCTTCCCCCTCTCTTATTCCTCGTCGACCTATCCCTCTCATTCTGACTCCCTCCACCTGGCCTATACTCCCCTTCTATCTCCCTCCCTCTCTCGCTGACACTCCTTCCCTCCCCGTCCCTCTCGTTGACTCTCCCTTCCTCCCTCCCTCCCTTACCCTTTCTCCTCCCTCCCCTCCCCTCCCCTCCCCTCCCCCTCCCCCTGTATATAGCCTATATGGCAGCAGGTGTGGGGAATTTATGGCCAAAATTCCCCCAGTCCCTCCCCTTCAGCACCTCCGACTTTTTTCCCCGACATATTCAAAATTCCCTTAAATCACTGTCCCGGAGAGAGAGAGAGAGAGAGAGAGAGACGAAAATTAACTACCGGGTAGCCTACGAGAGAAATCCTATGCTATTTTCGAGTGCAATAACTCCTTTATTATTAATTTCTGATGGACATATAGAAAAATAAAGTCTGCATTCTCATCAACTAAGGATCCGAACACCTTTTACTAAGCGATTAATTCTGCATGCTACATCTTGTTATTTTATTACTCATGTCCTGATAACAACACAGGCCGTATAATTACAAAACATACAAAGGAATATTAACACGTCATAACGAAAACTAAGTCCGTTAGAAAACTTAACCGACGCAAATACAAGCATAAGCGTACAATTTTTTTTTTTTTTTTTTTTTTATGCAAGGAAGGAACCAAAGGCAAAATACACAACACCCCAAAATCACGGGATCCAGTATATGTGGGCTAAAGCGAGAACAATACCAGTTACAATAAAGCGAGTTCTAAGTAACGCCAGTACCGTAATACCAGTGACAATAAAAGAAGTTCCAAGTAACAAGAATACGGTACCGAACGGTAATACCAGTGATAACAATGCAAGTTCTAGGTATCAAGAATAATGGTACCGTAATACCAGTGATACCGGTAATACAGGAAGTTCAAAGTAACAATATTGTAATACCAGTGACAATAAAGCAGGTTCTAAACAGCCAAATAACGCAAAGGTGAGCACGGTAATATACCTGTAATAAAGTCTGTCGAATAAATTAAGAGCCAGTAGCATATAGGTAATTATCGTACACATTTCAGACAAGAAGCCGCCCAAAAGTAATCGACTGTTAAGATAATAAAGGTGTTTTGTCTTTTTCTTCTTCATATATATCTTTAGCAACATTATTCGCATTTCAAATACTGCACAAAATTTGACTAAAAAAATATAATTACTCTAAATGGTGCTAACCTGTTTTAAAACCAAATTTGTCTTTGTACCGGATGTGATGCTGTAGAGATTTCACTGCTGGTTAAAATGATATAAGTAAAAAAATAATTGTTGCAGCACTGATTAATATGATGGCATGGTGTTATCATACTCTCGTGTCATCCCATCATCGAATCGGTTGTTGTGGATGGGATTGCCTTAACTGATCACGCAAAAAAAGAAAAAAAAAAAAGTAAAGAGCAAGAAATAAAAGGCAAAGGAGAGAAGTAAAGAAAACGAAAAAGAAAAAAAAAGACAAAAAGACACTCAACAAAGGAGAGGGAGGAAGGGGGTTGGGGCAATAAATCCTAACTTTATTTCTCTATCATTAACGTGCTTATATCAGTGTTATGGAATCAATCCCTGGTTCATTTCTTCATATTTAACTCAAGTGGATCCAGGGGAGGTGGGTATGATATCGGTTCACGAAAAATGAACGACAGAGTGAGGTATAAATGTACAGGACTGAACAGGCTTGCAAATCGTAATTTTTCTATTTATTCCTATTTACTTTCTATTCTGTACTATAGTATTATCACTTTCGCAGGAAAAATTGTACTGAAATGTCAAACAGGCAAAATCCTGGACAATTTTACTGATACATAAATATAAACAGACAAACAGATGGACAGAGATATAGACATAGACCTAGGTAGATAAAGAGACAGAAACTGATAGATATATATAGATACAGGCAGACAGATAGAGACAGACAGTTAGATATACTGAAATAGCCAGGCAGAAAGACCGACTGAAATAGAAAAACAGACGAATTCCTCCCAGACAGAGATAAAAGAGCCATCTCCCTTTCATTTTCTTCTGTTTATTCCTTCCTCAAAACCCTATCCTTTAATCTTTCTATTTCCTCTTTTCTTTTACTCTTATCCAATGTCCGGATAACAGATTTACCGGTACTGTTTCTTATCAACATTATTATTATCGGTACGGGTATTATTATTAGTATTAGTATTAGTATTATCATTATTATTATTGTTGTTGTTACAGAACGAGGCATGTGAATAATCTGCACTTTCCGCGTCGTTCCTACGAAAAATAAGTACGGTATAAATTTGCACGATAATTTACCCAAGAACAACGCACGCAGAGATTCTGTTCTTTCCTTTTCCTGTCCATCCTATAAATACAAATCCTAACCTACCCGTAACCCCTTCAAGCAGCTTTTCTTCAAGTAACTTTTTTAACCTCTCAAGTACGGTACCTTATGTAACCCTTCAAGCATCTTTTGTAACCCTTCAAGCATCTTTTGTAACCCTTCAACCATTTTTTGTAACCCCTTAAGCATCTTTTGTAACCCCTTAAGCATCTTTTGTAACCCTTCAAGCATCTTTTGTAACCCTTCAAGAATTTTTTGTAACCCTTCAACCATTTTTTTGTAGCCCTTTAAGCATCTTTTGTAACCCCTTAAGCATCTTTTGTAACCCTTCATGGATCTTTTGTAACCCTTCAAGCATCTTTTATAACCCCTTATGCATCTTTTGTAACCCCTTAAGCATCTTTTATAACTCTTCAAGTATCTTTAATAACCCTTCGAGCATCTTTTGTAACCCTTCACGCATCTTTTGTAACCATCTTGGTATTATTGTCATTTATATCGGTCAAGCCCGTAGGGTATTCCAGCCTCTTCTATGACAAACTCTTCATTGGGGGGGGGTCTTCTCTAATTTCCTTCGCAAATGTGTCGTAGGTTTGGGGTTAAGTTTCATTACGTTAGGTCAAGCTGGGTTAATTTAATCTAAAAAAAAAAAATTCGACGGAAATTTGCCTCAAAATCTTTCGAAATACGGGTAAATCCTTCCCCAATACTCCGATTTTTTTACTGAGGCGAAGATGCACTTGACAGGTTGATGATGATTGGCTGAATGCAACATGTCCAAAAAATATCTACTAACCCATATTTCCCTCTCAGATATATGTTGTCAGTTAATAATGCTAGATTATGAAGTAATGTTGCATTCAGCCAATAATCACCAATCTTTCAAGTGCATCTTCGCCTCGATTAGGAAAAAAAAAAAAAACTGAGTATAGTGAAAAAATTAAAAAAGAAAAATACGTATTTCGGTCGATTTCAAGGATTTTATTTCATATTTGACTTCATCCCCAAATAGGGGTTAGGGATCATTTGCGGTGGAAATTAATCTCTAAATCACTCGAATCAGATAAATTCTACCCTTAGTGAAAGAAAAAGATAAATACCCTGACTAATAAACGACTAAAATTCCTACATCTTTTGTAACCTTTCAAGTATTTTGTAACCCTTCAAGCATCTTTTGTAACCCTTCAAGCATCTTTTGTAACCCTTCAGACATCTTTTGTAACCTTTCAAGTATTTCGTAACACTTCAAGCATCTTTGGTCTCATCGCCACACCAGGTAACAGAAAACGTCACACAGAGAACGGGAACTCTACTCACAAAATGTCCACAATAACATTAGTTTGCTTTTGTTTAGTTTTTATGGTCAGACAGGTGTATATTTTCTTACCTGGTTTACTTCCCGGTTGTGGAGGTGAAGATGGAGAGGAGGAGGAGTGGCGATGTTGAAGGAACAGGAGGAATGGATGTTGTTATTGTTGTTGATGCTCTGGTCTTGGTCCGCTGATGCTGAAACAGGATGTTTTGGTTCGTTCTTTCCTTATTTCACGACCCATTTCGCACCATCATCAGTCAATCTGCGTTCCAAAACAATCCGTAAGCATTATTTTCACTGTTGTCATACCTCCGGCGACGTAAATACAGACAGATACAGCGAATAACACGAAAATCCGGGGCGCCAAGCATTTAAACTCACACACAAATCTCAAAACTTCAAGCACTGGGTGCTGGGCCGCTGTCTCGACTTCAGTGCGCATGCGCGACTCCCTCGGCAATTTGTTTTGCAACCTCCCACTGAAAACCAAGTTGTATATTACACATGCATATTAAATCGATAATTAAAAGCTATGAATAATATAAAAGAGTATAAGAAAGTGAGTCATATATAATAGCTCGCTGATTGAGACGGTACCAACGATGCCTGCGAGAATCATTTGAGTATCAGTTTTTTTCCACAATGTACTCACGAAGGGAAGACGATACTTTTTTTTTTTAGCATGTCATACTGTTGGGTCCATTGATACTGGTAAATAAGTAAATACCCTCCCATTCATTATTATCACCATCTTAATCATACTTCACGGCAAAAAAATAAAAAAATAAATAAAAGCGACAACCCTTATAATACTCGACGCAAAAATAAAAACTACTGTACTTTTTTATAATACCATAATGTATCGCTCAAGCATATAGGACAAAGCAATATTCGTTCATGGACCTACGGACAGTACATTACGGCTAAGGTTAATTAAGACTGGCTATTTAAATGAATCGTTGAAAAGTTAGGCAAGGTGCACAGTGTGTTAACCATGTGATTAGGTTGTTTGGAAAGCTATCTGAGTTGAATTAAAATGAAAATGATTGCTTGCTTGCTTGCTTGCTTGCTTGCTTAAGAGAGAGAGAGAGAGAGAGAGAAAGTTGGGGTGAGGAGCAAAAGACACGAAAGAGAAACAGAGATCCAGTTTCTTTCTTTAATCTCTTCACTTTAGTTTCTCTTCTCTCTCTCTCAACTGATTTTACTCCCATATAATGCTCTCTCCCCTCCCCTCCCCCTCCCTCTCTCTCTCTCTCTCTCTCTCAGCAAGTCCCCGTTTCAATTCACCCATTTCTTTCACGCCAGCCCTTTTTTTTTTTCTTCTTTTTTTTTCCTCTTAATTAAAAAAAAAAAGAGAGCTCTGACATATTCAGGGATGATGGAGACAAAAGCTTTCTCGAGTAATATTTCTAAACCATGACGCTTTGAAATACTGAAGAGGACGTATATTTCAGACGCCATTACTGAATTGCATAGGTGGTTTGTTTTAATGGCGGGCATTCACGATAAAGAAAATGTGAATATATGCGAATGAGGATGTCTTACTGCACCTACAACTGAACTAGGGACCTGTATGTGCAAAGTGATGGTTGGGTGTGGTTGTGTGGAGCATTATTTGTGAGCGCTATCCTTGTCAGTTACGCGTCTCTGGTTTCGGACACCACTGCGATAAAGTAGGCATCAAGGAGCATGTACGTAAAAAAATCAACGCTTTATACAGTTCCTACACACAAGTAATGTATATATTGTGGAGGGAAAAAATGAGGACTTGTTTATTTTCAGAAGAGGCAACCACTGCATATATTATTGTAAGCCTCTTAGAGCAGTACGTGTGTGTGTGTGTGTGTGTGTGTGTGTGTGTGTGTGTGTGTGTATCCCAAGGCGATTACACATGAAAGATTTTGTGTTGGTTTTCCTTTTTCATATTCAACTCAACTTCACTCTCCCTCACACTGACTCTCTCTCTCTCTCTCTCTCTCTCTCTCTCTCTCAAACTACCGATCCATCCACTCCCACACTGCCATCTCACTCAATCTCACCCACACACCTTACCCCCTTCTCTCTCTCTCTCTCTCTCTCTCTCTCTCTCTCTCTCTCTCTCTCTCACACACACACACACAGGGTACCGGGGTCGTATTCTGTCGCTTGTATTAAAAATGTAAACTAGTGTTGCCCCAGGCAAGTTGGGTTGCAAGTTGGCTCCGAAATCATTGCAAACTTTTACGAACAGGGGAGGAAGGGGGGGCGGGGATTTCGGACAATTTGAGGGGGGAATAAACGAATAAGGCCATAGTGGTTGGTTTTTTTTTTTTTTTAGTTATTGTCCTAGTCTGATCGGCATGGAGAGAGAGAGAGAGAGAGAGAGAGAGAGAGAGAGAGAGAGAGAGCTAAGTAATCTGGCTGAGGCTTAGTTCTGTATGAAGTTTCAGCGTTTGCCTTGTGTAGACGTAATTCATGTACACACACACACACACACACACACACACACACACACACACACACACACACACACCACTAATCCAGAAGTACACACATTAACACAGTGACACATGGCCGTGTAAGCACCGGAAATCGTGTCTGTGCGTACATACAAGAGATCATCAGGATGACGTACACATAAAGGAGGGCACGCAACCCTGGAGAGTCTAGGAAGGGAGCTAAGGACGCAAAACCTATCCTTGTCATGGCCGTATTTAAGGTGGTTTTGGAATCTACCCAGTGTCTGTTCGTTAGCGATTTATTTTGCAAATTATGCTCTCTCTCTCTCTCTCTCTCACAATTTACACCGCTCGCTGGTGCAGTGGTAACGCTCTCGCTTGCCAACTGGTGGACGGGAGTTCGCGCCTCGCTCAGGTTGCGAAAAGTTTCACTGACGAAGTGGGGTGGTTACTGTCCCCCTTGAGCAAGGGGACGGGTGTTTGCGTGTGTGAAGGTCACAGCCTTGACCTTAGATCGGACTATATGAGCTCTCAGCTCCCTTCCGGGAGGGTAAAAGCTGACGATCGCGACCATCAAGTGATCCTGACCGACCCGGTGAATTACACACACACACACACACACTAGTTTTATCTGACCTGTTTACTCACTCATCTGTCTTCACCAATCCACACACACACACACACACAACCCTTGCCTGATGAGGAGCTGAGTCGGCGGCCCAAACCCTGCATACTGATACAGGTGGGGCTATAACGTGGGCCCTTGAGATTACCTAACATCCCTTCCTCAGCGATTTATCTTGCCTATACTGTATCCTTTATGCTGTTGGGGAAAAATATGGCGATGTTAACTTTTGGGGGGCCAGGAAAATTTTATCATTCTTTTCCAGCAAATGTACAGGTGCGGTTGGGAATATTACTCTATTTTTTTGCTTGAAGAATTATGAAACTCGTCCACAGTATTATGAAAAGTTTGTTGGATTTCAAAGATAACATCACTAGAGGTTCAAAAGTCATCGCTCACTGTCTCATTATTTATCGTAAGGAGCCTGGGAGCTTTATAAAGGTAGGACTTACGTGGGAGACAGTCAGGTGAGGCTGGGTCGTATCCTTGTGGGCTTGGCAGACTCCGCAACACCTTATCCTCGGCGATTTATTTTATCAGGTACAATACAGTGGCCTCTTGATTCTTATGTGTCGATATGAACCCCTTCAGCCCGAGAACGCGTTTTTTTTCATTAGACACTTTTAATCAGTTTATGAAAGACTAGGGGCATCTAAGCTTAATAAAAATCACCCATAGTCATTTCACCTTAACTTGGCCCAGATTTCGTCGTTTTCCGGTTTATTTCACGCAGCTAAGTGAAAGAATAGAATAATACTGTAGCTCCACACATCCTTTCCATCGCACTTCTTCGTGACTAGCATCATATTCCAAGGTTAATCTATTGCCACAACTCACCATCCCATCTTGCATTCCATTACGCATTTTTTTTTAGTTAATATTTGCCACTACTATCCCCCTTTTACCGCAACCTGGCCTAAAACTGCCATCCCTCCATCTTATACTGAGTTGTGGCAATAGACTGATGTTAGAATATGATGCTAGTCACGAAGAAGTGCAATGGAATGGATGTGGAAATACATTACTGTCTTACGAGTAATCTCTCTCCACCTCGTATGCAGAGTTGTGGCAATAGATAACATTAGAATATGATGCTAGTCACGAAGAAGTGCGATGGAAAGGATATGGAACTACTGCACTGTCTTATTCTGTCACTGAGCTGCGTGGAATAAGCCACAGAAAGACGAAAATCTGGGCCAAGTTAAGGCGAAATGAGTATAATGGACCATCTCCACACCACTACGTACACACTTAGGGCATGTCCGTCACTTTCCTTTCTGTCCTATCGTTCTCTTCTTCTTACCCTCTGTCTGTCTGTCTGCTTGTCTGTGCCTCTTTGTCTATCTGTGCCTGTCCGTCTGTCATCCCTAGTCTTCACCCCCCCACACCCCCACCCCAGCCTCCCTGCCAACCAGTCCCGTCCATTCAGTAATCCACTTAAAAGTTTTACATATGTCAAGTTTTAACACCCCCCCCCCGCCTGGATCCGCCCCTCACCTTAGTAAGTACACCAGCATTAAATTATACCCCTTCTGTACCATCTCTCTCTCTCTCTCTCTCTCTCATTTTTTCCTGCCTATCTTTTCCTCTTCTCTGTTTTTCTCTCTGTCACATTTTATTGTCAGTTTTTCCTTTCCTTTTTCTCTGTTTTTCCTTTTCTGTCAACCTTACCCCCACCCCCCACCTCTCTCTCTCTCTCTCTCTCTCTCTCTCTCTCTCTCTCTCTCCTGCAGCAAGTACCTTTTTCTAGACAGTCAAGAGCACAAGTTTTAATGGAATGGGAAAAAAATATATCAGATGGTGAGAGAAAAAAGGAGGAGGAGGAGGAGGAGGAGGAGGAGGAGACGAAGAAAAAAGAAAAAAAAAAGAAAAGGCATTGAAATGAAAGGGTTTATTATTATTATTATTATTATTATTATTATGCATTTTTCAGGTGAGGGACGCCCATTTTCTTTCTCTCTCTCTCTCTCTCTCTCTCTCTCTCTCTCTGGGTGTTAATATTCATACCTTTTGGCGCCAATCGGGAAAGTGTTGGCGCCAATTCTGCTGGCTCTGTTTGGCGTGTTGGCGTGCAGTGGGATGGAGGATTTATATGGCGCCTGGTGGTGTAGTGGGGCGAGGCGCTGTGGTTAGATGTGGCGCATAGGGCTGGCTGAAGGGAGTAGGATACGTAGATAGATAGATAGATAGATAGATAAATAGGCAGGTGGGTAGGTAGGGAGGAAGACATATTTGGATAGAAAGGTAGGTAGGAGGTAGATGGATAGATAGATAGACAGACAGATAGATAGGTAGGTAGAACGCTTGTATCGACTTGTAGGAATTCCTCAACCAGTCACTAATATATCAGCGTATTGGAACCCCACAGCTGATCACCAATTTATATATCAGCTTAGACGTGACTGTACTGTTCCAAGTAAGGTTATCAAGATATAACGTTCCGCCTGGTCGAAGTAACTTCCGGCTGACACTCTCCACCAAATGTCTTCTCACACTGGAGATGGTGGGAATCGGTGTAGATCATGTTGTAGGAATGGTAGAGGTAGCGTGTGCAGGTGAACTGGAAACTGAGCAGATTTATCTCTCTTTTTTTGGCCACAGAAAGATACAACTGCGACACAGACAGAGCCCACAGAAAATACGTCCCTCTCGTTTGAATGATACGTGCGTTCTCTCTAGCTGGCCGGCCTCCCCACTGGGAGTGGCGCTGAGGTCAGCATAAACAGAGGTGCCAAACCCCACAGACAACTGGGATTTATACATGAATAAAAGCATCACAACTTTACCATGCACACTATACACCTCAATAAAGTAGTATTGATCACATTAAAGTATACCAACAGGGTAAATATTTCCCCCAAGCCTTTAAACATGTATACAATTCATATTTCTCTATCGCCTTCCCTTTACCCTCGTTGTTTATGATAGAAAATGCTGGGCTTTGCAAGTCTGATCTCTCACCCATTCCTATGCCACACTTATAATAAGATGGTGTTTGGCTGATTATCATCACACTATATTACACACTC
>NC_137003.1:11240483-11420421 GCF_032717465.1 Coenobita brevimanus
TTCTTTCTACTTTCCCTTCCTTCATTTTTTTCTTTCCCCCTCCTCTTCACTCTTCCTTCTTTTTTCCTTCTCCTTTTCCCTCTCTTCTTTCCCTTTCTCTCCTCCCTCTCTTCCATCTCCTCTTCCCTCTCTTCTCTCCTTCCCACATATCTCTTCCTTTCCTTCTACCTCCCTCCCTCCCCTCATCTTGTATCTTCACCTCCCATCATTCTTTCTCTCCTCCCTCCCTCCTTCAGCTCTCTTATTCTCCCTGCCGTTCCCTCCAGCCTATCTTTTTTCCCTCCACCATTCTCTCTCCTCCTTTCCCCACTCACCTCTCTTTCCTCCTCTCCTTTCCTCCCCTCTCCTCCTTTCTCTCCCCACCAACAGTCAGCCATAACCACCTCAGCTGACACTATAACAAAATCTCTCTCACTTTTCTCCCTCTTCCAATCTTTTATATCCATTTCTCTCTCTCCTGCTCCCCTCTGGTATTCATTTTTCTTTTCACGTGTGCCTCTCTCTCTCTCTCTCTCTCTCTCTCTCTCTCATGTCCGCTTAACCTTAATGACTCATTACCATACACTCATTAATTATACAATATCACAAAGCCAGCCAGGAGACAGGACGTGTGTGCTGGGCAATCCCCAGGTCCTGTCCTCCCCACTTACTGTTATTTAACCAGCCCATACCCCACTGACCGGGCTAATGTATGGCCCGGCCTGCACTACAGGTGCAGGGAATCTTTAAACAAACAAACAAACAAACATTTTTTTCCCATAACTGGTAATTCTGTCAGTAATGTAGGTGTTTAGCGGGACCGACAGTCTTGTTAACACTTTCAATGACGTAGTTTTTTTTTTTTTTTTTTTTTTTTGATGCTCTAGTATTCATTTCCAGACGATTTTATTCAGCAGTGAGTCCTAGGAGCCTGAGAGTGTTAATATCCTTTTGTACGTTACTAAGACAAGCCGTATCGATTTTAAAATGATACGGCTAAACAATGGACAAAGGAATATTTCTCTGTAACGAAGAATAAATAACTGAGGAAAAAGTGTTGCGAAATATCCTGAAAACTGTGGATGATCATAACCCCGCGAGCGCTTAACAAAGATGGCGTCCGTTTGTTATTGTTTTGGTTCCCCTTTTCTGTGATTAATTTAAAGGGGTCACTGTGGTGTTTTATGCTGCTTGTGAGGGGACGCGGACTGGGGCTTACATTATGGATAACAGACGGTGCTTAGGGAGGTGAGTGAGGGAGGAGAGGAGGTAAAAAAAACAAAGGAAAAAAGGAAAAAAGAATAGGCAAGGGAGAGGAAGAAAAACGGCTAGGTAGTTCGAGGGAAGAAAATGGCATAGGGAGACAGGAATAAAGGAAATGGGGAAATGAGAGAGAGAGAGAGAGAGAGAGAGAGGTAAAGACACGTGTCAAACTCTAGAACAGCTGGATTTCTTTAACACTTCACTACCCTACGTCTCTCTCTCTCTCTCTCTCTCTCTCTCTCTCTCTCTCTCTTCTCTTCTCCCGTCACCTTGCCTCATCTTCCCTCCCCACTCTTCCTCACCTCTCCCTTCCTTACCTATCCACACCTTCTCATGTTCCCTTCTCTCTCACTCTCTCCCTCTCCTATCCCTTCCCTCCCTCTCCACACTTGGTCTCTCCCCTCTTCTCTCCCCTCTCGCCTCATTAAGTAAATCCTCACTTTATTCCCCTCACTCCCCTTCCCTCACTCATTTCCATAACTACCCCTTTCCCCCCTCTCTCTCTCTCCCATCATCTATACAGTCCGTTCCCTGGTGCCCAACAAATATAAGGCGTCTCACACCCTCACCTCACCGAACCGTCAATACTGAATAATATTAGAGCTTTGTGCCGTTTTCTGTGTGGCGTAGCAGGCTGTGTAGCGCCTCTGCCTCAGCGATTTAGTTTGTATATTACACCTTGCCATTTATTTATTTATATATTTATAGTTAGTGTTAGCACCATTAACTTAGCGATTTATTTTGCCTATTAAACTCTAACATTCTTTTTCACGTATATTTTTATCGTGTTAATATGGACCTAGCTTTGATCAGTGCCATACATGAGGCTACTGGGTGTATTGTGCAGAATGAATGGCTAAGGTGTACTGGGGTGTATTGTGCAGAATGAATGGCTAAGGTGTACTGGGTGTATTGTGCAGAATGAATGGCTAAGGTGTACTGGGTGTATTGTGCAGAATGAATGGCTAAGGTGTACTGGGTGTATTGTGCAGAATGAATGGCTAAGGTGTACTGGGGTGTATTGTGCAGAATGAATGGCTAAGGTGTACTGGGTGTATTGTGCAGAATGAATGGCTAAGGTGTACTGGGTGTATTGTGCAGAATGAATGGCTAAGGTGTACTGGGTGTATTGTGCAGAATGAATCGCTAAGGTGTACTGGGGTGTATTGTGCAGAATGAATGGCTAAGGTGTACTGGGGTGTATTGTGCAGAATGAATCGCTAAGGTGTACTGGGGTGTATTGTGCAGAATGAATGGCTAAGGTGTACTGGGGTGTATTGTGCAGAATGAATCGCTAAGGAAGTGGTGTTAGCAACCATCCAGACGCATTTAGAATACGTTGGTGTGTCATTGGGGTCTGGTGTTGTGGTGTTAGTGCTGGTGTTTGGATGACGGCTGGCTGGGTCTGGTGTGGTGGTGTTAGTGCTGGTGTTTTGATGACGGCTGGCTGGGTCTGGTGTGGTGGTGTTAGTGCTGGTGTTTTGATGACGGCTGGCTGGGTCTGGTGTGGTGGTGTTAGTGCTGGTGTTTGGATGACGGCTGGCTGGCTCTGGTGTGGTGGTGTTAGTGCTGGTGTTTTGATGACGGCTGGCTGGGTCTGGTGTGGTGGTGTTAGTGCTGGTGTTTTGATGACGGCTGGCTGGGTCTGGTGTGGTGGTGTTAGTGCTGGTGTTTGGATGACGGCTGGCTGGGTCTGGTGTGGTGGTGTTAGTGCTGGTGTTTTGATGAGGGCTGGCTGGGTCTGGTGTGGTGGTGTTAGTGCTGGTGTTTTGATGAGGGCTGGCTGGGTCTGGTGTGGTGGTGTTAGTGCTGGTGTTTGGATGACGGCTGGCTGGGTCTGGTGTGGTGGTGTTAGTGCTGGTGTTTTGATGAGGGCTGGCTGGGTCTGGTGTGGTGGTGTTAGTGCTGGTGTTTTGATGAGGGCTGGCTGGGTCTGGTGTGGTGGTGTTAGTGCTGGTGTTTTGATGACGGCTGGCTGGGTCTGGTGGAAGCTTAGTTCAGAGAGAGAGAGAGAGAGAGAGTAATGTAGTTTCCAAAGCACTCTGGTAAATTGATAATATTGAGGAAAACTTCATGGGAATGTTCAAATTAGTCCTGCATTAAATTACGTCCAGCCAATTGCACCAAGTTTTTACGGTTTTTAGGACGTTTTAAGGAAATGGAAGTCTTGATGCTCTCTCTCTCTCTCTCTCTCTCTCTCTCCCTCCCTCCAAATTTCAGGCCAGTTCATAGTTTTTTTTTTTTACACATGCAACTATTAATGTTTTTCTGTTACTGCTGATGTTGTCTTCGTTGATGACCTACGTGGAGATCATCATCATTATCATCATCATCATTATCATTATAGAATTATTTCCCACTAATACTTGATATGGGAGGGATCCAGCAATCAGTAAATGTGACTTACCAGTGCAGTGAAATTGGGGTTCTCTGACCATAGAGTTTTGAACCTTTGATGAACCAGTGGAGACTGTCCCGACATTCCTTGTATAATTTCCTCTTCCTGTTTTTTTTTTTCTTACCCAGCCATTGCCATAGTGGAAAGAGGCCTGAGGTAATGATATATTTATGAGCACTGTTCAGGACGTTATCGGTCTTATTCCCTTCATATCTTCATCAGTCAGACGATTTCACTCAGCTTAGGAGTGGCTGTCCTTCCTAAGAGGATTAAGTCTCTTCCTTACGTGTCCTCTCCTCTACTCTTTTCCTCCACCCTTCCTGTCTTTCCTCCATCTCTCCTGTCACTTCCCTCCACCCCTCCTGTCTCTTTCCTCCACCCCGACACACACACTTTTTCAATGCTGCTCTTCACCTCCCCTTTCCACATCCCTTCTTTGCTGATTGGACTAATTTGACGCGTGGCCGCCCCACAGATTATGCCAATTGAGAGAGAGAGAGAGAGAGAGAGAGAGAGAGAGAGAGAGAGAGAGAGAGAGAGAGAGAGAGAGAGAGAGAGAGAGAGAGAGTGGCCTGCAATCCTACCGGACCCAAGTTCAAATCCCCGCAGGGGCAGGGAACAGTTTAAGGATCTGAATTTCATAAAAGCAGACTTAACCGATCTACCAGAAGACCCGCCGACATGTCGTAAAAATACCCCCAGTAATATCAATACGCCAGTCCTGTATGAGACAGCCCTAGCATGTATACAATATGGACGGTGGGTGTTAGCGCCGAAGTGGTGACATGTAGAGGTGCATGGTATGTAGGAGGACTACTGGGCCTTGAGTGCAGGCTGTGAAGCCTATGCCCAGAGTCGGACACATAAAAAAAAAAAAAAAATAGAATGATCTCAATTGGGTACTTGATTCTCCATTTGTCACACGAAGTAGCAAACTGCACACGTCACGCACTGCTGGGCCACTCAGGCAGGCAGGCAGGCAGGCAGGCAGAGGGGTGGGCTGGCAAGCAGGGAGGCAGGGAAATTGGTAGGAAGGGAGGCAGGGAATTAAGTAGGTAAGAAAGAAGATAAGTAAACGGGTCAGCAGGGAGGAAGGGAGGTACGTAGCTGGGAACGCAGGTTGGAAGAGAGGCAGAGATGTAGTAAAACTGTGAATCAGGCAGACAAGGAGGCAGGGAGATACAGGAAGAAAGGCAGGCAGGAAAGCAGGGAGTCTGGTGGGCAGGCAGGGAGGCAGGAGGAGACGTGAGAACGGTGACAAGTTGGCAGGCAGACAGGCAAACGGGAAGGTAGGCAAGGAGGAAGGCAGACATCTAGGTAGGAAGGCAGTAAGGCAGCTGGGAAGGGAGGCAGAGAAGCAAGATGAAAGAGGGGAAGCAGAGGACAGACGAAAAGAGACTGGAAAACCGCTGAGCGAGGCAGGGGGATATTAGAGTGAGGCAGAGAGAGGATTAGGCAGGGAGACAGGCAGAGAGAAACAGGAGGATATGAAGGAAGAAAAGGAAAGCAAGGCAGAGAGAGAATTATAGATGGAGACAGGGAAAAAGGAGAAAGGAAGGAGGGTGTGTGAAGGAAGGTAGGGAGAGCAAGCCAGAGAGACGACTAGGCAGGGTGAGTGAAGCAGGGAAAGGAAGAGACAGGTAGCGGAAGGGGTAGGCAGGAACACAGGCAGAGAGAGGCAGCAAAAAAGAAGAGACAGGCAGGAAAGGCAAGAAGGCAAGGAGAAAGAGTTAGGTAGGAATAGAGATGGCGAGGCAAGAAAATATAATGATAAAAGTTGGCGTGTACGTGACAATAATTATTCTGTAAATAACTAAAATAGTGTGATCTTCTTTACTTTGCCTTATGTTCTCAGAAGTGTGTGTGTGTGTGTGTGTGTGTGTGTGTGTGTGTGTGTGTGTGTGTGTGTGTGTGTGTGTGTGTGTGTGTGTCACGTACATGTACACTTTTAATCACTACATTAGCACTGTAATGTGGGAGTTATGATAATTACATTCTTCCGTCCACGTAATTTTCACCTCCACTAAAGTAACGAGAATAAGAATAATTAGTTTAATTTCCTAGTACAGTGCGGTAGGTGAGGACGACCACCATCCACTCACTCGATGTCGTGCAGTTTACTAATGACTGCAGTGACAAACCAAATGGTTTCTTGTAGTGGTAATTCAGGAAACCATTTACTACGTCGGGTGGTAACCATACAACGGGAGGTACTGGGGTAAGGTGCTCACACGGGATAGTGCCCATAAAGATTTCCATCCGAGGGTTGGTTAGGGTTTGTTAGTCACATAATGCTACTCAGGGGCGACGTGGCTGGTCACCCTAACCTTACATGTGGGCACCAAGGAGCCTAGTCCAGGGCCCCTACGCTGCTGATGGGGCAATATGGCATGGATGATACATAGATGGTACTGACTATTTTGTGTGGCATTTTGGTATAAAGTTTTGTACCGGGTTTGGTTGTAATTCCTTGTACGTTATTTTGTATTCTGTTATTACTGAGGTTTGTAGTTGGTTTGGTGGCTAGTTCTGGAGTTGATTGGAGCTTTAGGTAGCGAAGGTGAGGCAGGGTACGGTGAAGTAAGGAGGAATTAGGCAGGGTATGGGGAGGTAGGGTTGAGTGAGGCAGGATTAGTTATGCAGGGTGAGGCAGGATAGGGTGAGGTAGGGTAAAACGAGGCAGAGTAGGGTGAGACCTAGTTGTGTAGGGTGAGACAAGGCAGGGTGAGACCTAGTTGTGTAGAGTGAGACAAGGTAGGGTGAGACCTAGTGGGGTAGGGTGAGACAAGGCAGGGTGAGACCTAGTGGGGTAGGGTGAGACAGGGCAGGGTGAGGCCTAGTGGGGTAGGGTGAGACAAGGCAGGGTGAGGCCTAGTGGGGTAGGGTGAGACAAGGCAGGGTAAGACCTAGTGGGATAGGGTGAGACAGGGTAGGGTGGGGCCTAGTGGGGTAGGGTGAGGCAAGGCAGGGTACGATGGAAGGTCTGATTGACATTTATTAGCGGCAAGATCGTGTTTCCCTCCACCCTCTTCCAAGCTTTTTATCTCTCTCTTTCTTTTCTCTTTCCCTCTTCCTCCTCCTCCTCTGCTCCTTTTCCCCTCCCATTCTTTCTCTCCATCTTCCTCTCTCCTCTCAAATTTCTCGTTTTCCTCCCTTTCTATTCTTTTCTCTTCCCTATTCTCCTTGTCTTCCTCCCCTATTCTGTCTTTCATAATCCTTCTATTTCATTTTCTCCTTTTCCCTTCTTCGTCTCCCTCTCTTCATCTCTCCCCTTCCCCCATTCTCCCTTCTTCTGTTCCCCTTTTCCCTCCATCTTTTCTTCTCCCCTCTTTCCCGTTTATCCCCTCTCTTATTCTTCTTCCTTCCTTCTCTTTTCTTCATTTCCATCCATTTTCATCTCGCCTTCCCTCTTCTCGTAGCTCTATCTCCTCTCCTCCCCATTCCTCTTCTCTCCATACCTCCCTCCCCCGCATATCTACTCCTCTCCTCTCTTCCTTGTCTCCTCCTATCCTCTCTTCCCTCTTCTATCCACCCCTTACTTCCCTCTTCCATATTCCTTCAATCTTCTCTGCCACGTCACTGTGTTTAGAGGCAAATTATGGCTTTATATTTATGCCTGTTTACAAACATATCCCACTGCACGTGACCTCTGGGAGCATCAGGCCAGTACTGTAGGCATAGATGGATAGATAGATAAATAGACAGATATGAAGATATAGATAGATATATAGATATGTAGAGATAGATTGATAGATAGAGAGAGAGAGAGAGAGAGGGGGGGTGATAATGGAGAGTCCTTGTTAATGATTCACACTCACTCTGCATACACCCATTTAGCGAGAGAGAGAGAGAGAGAGAGAGAGAGAGATGGAAACAAAATCCTCTCTCTTTCTCTCTCAAAACAAACCCAGCCACTCAATCATTTTCTCGTCATTTTTTACCCTCTCTGTTTGCGTTAGGTTTAGCTCCCGTAAGGTAACACCGTGACGCATTCAAGGCTAGGGTGGGGGAGGTGTGTGTGTGTGTATGTGTGTGTGTGTGTGTGTGTGTGAGAGAGAGAGAGAGAGAGAGAGAGAGAGAGAGAGAGAGAGAGAGAGATCAGAGCATGCAGTATAAAAAAAGTTCGCAATATGTTGAAGAGTCCAAAAGTAAGTGGCAGGTAACCATAGAGACAATAACATTTCACAGGCTTTTTTTTTTTTTTTTTTTCCAGGATGGTGTGGTGGGATCATGTGTTTCTAAGACCTAAGAGGACTTCCCCAGGGTGATACAGAAACACAGACCTTGAGCCACCAGGACTCTTAACAGCACAAGGATGGCCAGGTATGTGTAAGATGCTATGGGGTGAGATGAAGAAGTTGTGATTAGAGTGTGTGTGTGTGTGTGTGTGTGTGTGTGTGTGTGTCTGTGTGTCTGTGTTCTTCAAGCAAGAAACATGAAGGCATTTGGTACCAGGACAAGGCTGTAATTTCCTGCTTTTAAATATGACAGAAATATGTGGTAAGAGTATACAGTTCTGTGTGATGCCAGAGGGGATATATTGTGTGATATACTAGTTTATGTGAGTAATCTACACCACTCATGATACACACACACACACACACACACACACACAGACACAGACACACACACACACACACACACACACACACACACACATACACACACACACAAGGCGTGTATGATGCCTGTCTCATTATTTGATCCATTAACCCATCCCATCCGGTTGGCATGTATACATGACGACCTGGGGACGTCCGGGTGGCATGTATACATGATCCAGTGTTTTAAAGTAGTATTGTTGTTGTATTATTATTATTATGATTATAGCATTATATTATAATATATTATACTGTAATATATTATATACATGGCTGAGAAGTTATGGTTTAAATAACGGTGATTCTTAAGAAAAAAAAAAACTGCTGGTGGTTTGGGTGGTGAAAACAACCCCTGGACATGATGGGTTAACTAATAAGTCCTTTACTTCAGTGCTTACTCTTTGGCCTGTATCGTCGTTTGTGAAGGAAGCTCTCTAACGCCTTTTCCTTACCAGTTTAGTTTTGCATTCAGCTCAACCCCTATCCGCCGGCTGACGTGTATGCATGACAGGATTCAGGGCACGGAGGGCCGCCGGCTGACTTGATATACCGCACTCACCTTCCCGCCACTATTTGAGAGTGGGACCATTTTCTGTGATACCTACGGGGTAGGTAGGACCCCCAGGTACCCCGCAGTTGCACGGTTCAGTTTGTGCTCGGCACTGGTAGTGAGAGGAGCTATGTCATCTTCCTTGACATCGTTGGATTCTGTCCCACTGCACGAAGGGCTGATTGCCTCATCAACTCCTGCGAAAATTCAGCCCTTAGGACCACGTAAAGGGCTTAGTGATAGTGCCATAGGACGTTTCCTTGACGATACTGTCTCCTCTTGTGCACTCAGCTAGAGTACGTCCTCTGAGGAGAAAAAAAGCTACGATGGGGAGAGCTCTCTCTCTCTCCCTCCAACCCCTACTCGCCCTCCAACATCAGAGAGGGCTCTCCAACTTCTCCAGGAGGAAGGGTCAGTCTATGAGAGTGATGATTTCAGCGATGAGGAGGTGCAAGATGACCCAGGGCATTGGGAAAGTGACACAGACATGGCGGTCATCTGCAGAAAAAAAACGCCACAGAGCCGTTTCCCCCACACTTTCGCCACCTGCTTGCTGACGTATCTTCCTCCAGCGTTCTCCCACACCTCAGCCTACCACTTCAAGGGCAGAATCTCCACAATCAGGCCCTTCGCGAGTGGTATGAGTACTGAGCAGGTGTGTGGGGAAGTGTAAATAGTGTACAGCAGTGCAGAAGTTTGTGTATTTTCATAAAGGAGTGAAATGTGTGATATTACAGGTGAATTATAGAAAGTGCTAAGATATAAGTCTTTTATAAGTTATATTAGTGCATATAAGTGATTTATAGTAAGTACAATACAGGAGTTGATACTGTTTATTGGGTACTGGTTAGAAAATTATTGGATATACCTTGAGTTTGCGTACCTGTTACCTGAAAGAAAACCACTTGTGAGCAGGCCACAATGAACAATACCTGCTTCGCTATACCTAAATTATTTCACTCAATACTCAGGGGGATTGTGCCAAATATGAGCATCAGTGTATCTGTGATGTGACGTACAAGTAATGTTAGTTGTGTAAAACATTTATATGATTTTCACTATAACCCTGATTAGTACAAAGCAGTCTGATTTACAGTACAAATAATTACCTCATACTCTACGATCATGCATGAAAGAGCAACAGCACTTACTTGTCAAAGTGCAATTACCCGTAATCGTGATGTAAAGTGCAGCT
Source organism: Coenobita brevimanus (assembly GCF_032717465.1). Taxonomy (NCBI): domain Eukaryota; kingdom Metazoa; phylum Arthropoda; class Malacostraca; order Decapoda; family Coenobitidae; genus Coenobita; species Coenobita brevimanus. Next base: position 11,250,470 of record NC_137003.1, read on the forward strand.
CTAAGTGTCTTAGGAATGGAGAAATATGATTATTTATGGAAGAAGTGAGTCCACAAAAACTATGAGATATTTCCTTTCCCACACACCTACAAGGCATAGTGGCATGGTGGTGTGGGCAGTAAATCCTTGGGTGAGCCACATGAACCGGGTGATGACTCATTTTCACGGCGGTGAGTAAGAAGGAGTAGAAAAATCTATCTATCTATCTATATACCTAGGCTGCTTCCCCCAAGGAAAGGGAGGTAGCCGAGACAGGACGACTCACCCTCCATTTACTCATCCATTCAAACACATTCATTCGCATCTTAGCCCCAAAGGGGAGAACGGACAGATCCTCACCGCATCACACCGCACAAGGGTCAACTGCGCAATGCAAGCAGTGACATCCACAGCAGGGCCCGACAGCAGAACTGGTTTACCCCTGCCACATCATAACAGACCCATCCCCTTACCCGCACCTGACCTGACTAGCTGATCAGACCAAATGCGGGAGAATATCCCCTCAGGGCTGCGTCATCACTTATTCATTCACAATTTCTCTCCATTTATTTCTGTCACGCACAGAGTGGAATATTCCGCATTCCAAGGACTCACAGGCAGTGTTACAATCACAACTCCAGTCAGTGCTGCCAACGCTAGCCGGCCAGGCCAAGGCCATTGCCAGTGGCGCACGCTCGGAGCCGCGCGCCAAAACGTGAAAAACCACTCGTCTTCAACTCATCCTTACTCATCGACGGGACCACCTAGAGACTTCGGGATACCTTCATTGGAAAGAGGAAGAGTTGTTGAGTCTTATGAACTATCATTGAATTCTCTAGCTTTTATAGTTTGTCAGATATAAGGGTTTGAAGTAAGGGTATTTTTTCCAAAATCTTAAATCGCCTGTAGAGAGGAGTGTACAGCAGCCGGGAACCCTCCGGCGGCTAAGGGTTAATAATAATCCCTCGCGTGTTATTTGTGCCTTCTATGTTTGTGTTTAAAAGAAAGAAAGCAAAATACAAGAGAGCAGTGAGGTGAAGTATGGAAAATAAATCACTAAGGAAAAGGTGTTAGGAAGCCTCCTTACCCAGTAAAAATACGGATTCTTGTCTGGGTTTGGTTCCTTCCTTATCGCATGTCTTAGAAGAAATATAAGACTGGGGTACCATAATCCAGGCCTTGTATTCTCATCTTTTAAGGAAATTGCCTAACACCTTTTCCTAAGCAATTTATTTTGCCTGTTACACCTTACCACCTTGATTTGTTATATACATACATCTAAAATCGCCATACTCTGCATAAATAACGTACAAAACAATATTAGCCAGACACATCCAAAAATAAATCGGTAAGGAAGAGGTGTTAGGGAGCTTCCAAAACCAAAGAGATGATGGACCAAGGGCTCGTGATTGTTAAAGGAGCACCCTAACACCTCTTCTTTGGTTATTTATTTTGGGATATGGCTGGTTAATATTCATTTGTCCGTTATTTGTGCAGAGTATAGCTATTGGAAGGCTTAATGCAACACGGAAGAGGGCAGTAAGGTGTAATAAACAAAATAAATCGCTTAGGAAAAGCTGTTAAACTAAGCAGCTTTCTCAACTGACGAGATTACGGACCCAGATCAAGTAAGGGTAGAAGACCAACCTGCACTATTATTTCACCAGCTGATATTTCAGAAACAATAATTTCACTATCAGTTATTTCACAGACATTAATTTCACCAACAATTGTTTCATTAACAATTATTTCACAAACTGTTTCACAAACAGTTATTTCACTAAGAGTTATTTGACAGTTATTTCACAAACAATTATTTCACAAACAATTATTTGACAGACAATTATTTCACGAACAAGTATTTGACTAACAGTTACTTGACAGACAGTTATGTCGCCAAAGATGCTTTTGTTATGGCTGTGTTTCTTCTTTACGTTACGCAAAACAGTATCGTTAGGTAGGTTTGTTGACTGACTTGGACAGACAGACAGACAAATGGGTAGGTAAGTAGGGTTTTGTTGGTGAGGGTGTGAATATTAAGTAGCCATTCAGTATAGTGTCTTATACGAGTATATTGTGTTGTTAATACTGTCATACGATTGTATTCAGCACAGGAGAGGCCACACAAATTGGGGCCGTTAATGTTAGATAAAGAGATAAGAGATATACAGAAACATGCATACAGACAGACAGACACAGAGAAGTGAGAGAGATGAGAGGGTTGACTCATAAAAATAAAATGGGTCTTAAAGATCGAGTAGTTATAACGAAAACGAGACAGAGGGAGAGGGGAGAAAAGAACGGAGGGAGGGAAGGAGGGAGAGGGAGAGAAGAATGGAGGGAGGGAGGGAGTACATTCCTCCATATCACGCCCATTTTCATAATCTGTTGAAGGGAGAGACAAGGGGGAGTGAAAGACGGACGGGAGAGAGAAGGGGAAGTGAAGAACTAGGGACGCCCAGAGAGAGAGAGAGAGAGAGAGATCATAGATCAGAAGGCGTGTCATCTCCATGGTGAGGGTTTGGCAAGGTCTCTGAGAGGAAGTAATGGGGAGGGGGGAATGAGTCATACATCTTGGTGTCTTTTCTCAGTAGTGTCCGTCTCTTTACCATCCCATTTTCCTTCACTCCTCCATACACAGTTTCATATCTCCCTTTTTTTTCATGATCCAACCCCCCCGGCCATATCTATCTATCTATCTATCTGTCTGTCTATCTATCTATCTGTCTATATATAATATATATATATATATATATATATTGTTACATAGCCTATGATTTCATCATCCTTTGTGTAATTTTAACGCACAGTATGCTGCATGTTTGATCACGAGCGTGTTCTGCCTCAGTTCCCCCCTTCTACCGTTATAGTAGAGTAAGTCGTCATTTCTGTTGTTGAGTGCGGGATTGTCAGCTCTTTGTCCCCATGACTTCATTTGCGCGTCCTTCTTACAAGTTGTATCAAGCTCTGCTGGCCCCTATATAATGAGCTCAGTCTCTGCATCATTGCCACTTAGATCTGCTCCTCATTTTGTTCACATCTCTGTCCTCCCCTGTACAGTTATTATTATTGTGAGTGCTCAAGAAATCTCCAAACATCTAGCAGCTGTGTGTAATTTGAGTATAACTGTTGCATTTTTTCTTGTACTGTATAGCATAAGTTTAATTTGTAGGCCTGGTGAAGTTTTTTTGATTCATGTAGGGATCTTTATGTCCATCAGTTTTAATATTATTTTGTATCTGTAATAATTTATCTTGCATTCACTGAGTGTTATCTGGTATCTCATTTTATCAGGGCTGACTTAGATAAATTTACTCATGCTAATTCTGTGTTAATAGAGGCTATTGCAATTAACCATATATTCAACCTGTTTTTGCCATTACATTATCCTTATGAGTCCTGAATGTTTTGTTGTTAGTTTGAGCATTAAACTTTAACTTGTAATTTTACCTAACTCTTTTGTTTTGAACCTGGAACTTTACGGGACAGTAGTGATTATTAGTATTCTCACTTAAAGTGTACATTATCTTTCTCTGTTCCGTAACATAAATTTGGCGACCTCTCATCAGGATATTCAGGATATTATCATAAGGATATTGCTTGATATTTTGTGACTGTTACTTATTCATGATGTCTACTATTACTACGCTTGATGAAGCCAAAGATTTTTTGTCAAATGTGCAAACAGTGTGTGATGTAGAAAACAGAACAAAGAATGAACTTAAGCTTGTTGCTCAACAATTGGGAATTGCTGTTCGCTCTCATCATTCTAAAGATCAAATTGTTGACATGATTAATGAAAGCTTGTTTAATGTAACTCCTCCAAATGAGCAAACGCAGATTGAATTAGCTAAGTTACAGCTAGCCCTGCAGGAGGCTCGTGTGAAGGAAGCTGAATTTCAAGCACAGGCTAAGGAGGCTGAATTTCAGGCAAAAGCTAAGGAGGCTGAGGCACAAGTTGAAATTGCTAGGATTCAGGCAGACCATGAGTATCGCATGAAACAAGGTGGAACTGGATCATCTAGCTCTGATGATTTTGATGTGGCTAAAAATGTTAAACTTGTCCCTCCTTTTAATGAATCTGATTTAACAAAGTATTTTCAGTTGTTTGAGAGGGTAGCTACAGGTTTTAATTGGCCTAAGGAGTATTGGCCAGTACTCCTTCAAACTGTTCTCACCGGTAAAGCTCAAGTAACTTATGCATCTTTGCCTCAGGATCAGTCTGATAATTATGATGTAGTTAAGAGCTTGATTCTTAAGGCCTATAAGCTTGTTCCTGAAGCTTATAGAGTAAAATTTAGGACAACTTACAAGCAAGATAAGCAATCCCATGTTGAGTATGCAAAAATCAAAGAAGATTTGTTAGAGCAGTGGTTAAATTCTAAGAATGTGGATTCTGATTTTGACAAATTTAAGCAGATGATTTTGCTGGAGGACTTCAAAAGGTGTATTTATAAAGATGTAAGCCTATATCTTGATGAGAGAAGAATAGATAATTTGTCTGATGCTGCAGTTTTAGCTGATGAGTATGTTCTCACTCACAAGAGATATTCTAGAGAAAAAGGGAAAGCTGAGAGTAAGTACGTTGCCTCTACTCAGAGTACAGATAACAGGAAAGAGAATAAAGATGATGTTTCTCAGGAAGTAAATACCAGCTTCACCTCTAGATTTCAGAAAAGTAAATGTACTTATTGTAGTAAGCTTGGTCATACTACGGAGAGATGTTTCAGGAGACAGCGTGATGTGAACAAAAAGGAGTCTTTAAATATTCAGTCAATTGGTCTAGTGTCCACTCTTGAGAGTTCCCAGAATTCTTTAACTGAGTTAACTGAACCTGCTTTGAGGGGTAACTTAAATTCTCATGATGGAGCTCCTCTTATGAGCAGTAACATGGGTGACACTCTCAAGAGTTCATGTGCTAATTTCCTGTCTGATGGTTTTGTCAGTCCTCTGGACAGTAATGACAGGAAATCAGTTAAAATATATCGTGATACAGGTGCTTGCCAATCCCTTATGCTGACCAGTGTTCTAGGCTCTAATGTTAATTCCTCTGATGAAACTGTAATCTTACAAGGTGTAGGGAATAATTACTTCTCTGTCCCTCTGTGCAGAGTGAATTTAGAGTCTGGTTTTGTTAATGGTTCCGTTATGGTTGGGTTGGTTGAGACACTCCCAATGTCAGGTGTAACTTTCTTACTTGGAAATGATATTGGTGGAAGTCAAGTGTGTCCAGCTCCTCAGTTGTCTAGTGAGCCAGTGGCTGTGTCCCAGGATTGTGATGTCCCTGATGTGTTCCCTGCATGTGCTGTCACTAGGGCTAAGTCTAAAGTTACTGGTGATTTAGAGGATAATGATGATGATGATGTTATCCTAGCTGACACTTTTCTTGCTAATTTCGATCACTCACCAGATGAGGCAGTACCCCGTAGTGTTGATAATTTGTCTCGTCAAGAGTTGGTTGAGTTGCAGGTTGCTGACCCTGAGTTGAGAAGGTCTAGCTAACTCTGCTTACAGTGAAGAAGAGTCAGCCGGTGCTTCTACTTGTTATTATGTAAAGTCAGGAGTACTTATGAGGAAGTGGAGACCCCCAACAGCATCAGCCGACTGTGAATGGGAGGTTGTACATCAAGTTGTCATCCCTCGTGTTTGTAGGCAGGATATCATTAGAGTGGCTCATGATTCCAGTTTGGCAGGACACCTTGGAGTGAGGAAGACTGTGGCACGCATTTTGAAACACTTCTACTGGCCAGGTATCTTCAGGGATGTTTCCTGGTATTGTAAGTCTTGTCACACCTGTCAAGTTGTGGGGAAGTGTAATCAGACCGAAAAGGTTGCACCTCTAGTTCCCATTCCTCCTTTTGAGGCGCCTTTCACCCGTGTGTTGGTGGATATTGTGGGCCCTCTTCCTAAGACTTCTTCAGGATTTTCTTATGTGTTGACCATGATTGATATGGCTACTCGTTATCCTGAAGCCATTCCACTTAGAAATATCTCAGCAAAGAACTTGGTTAAGGAAATGCTGGGGTTCTTCACAAAGTTTGGTCTGCCCAAGGAGGTACAGTCAGACTGGGGAAGTAATTTCATGTCAAACGTTTTCAAGCAGTCTCTGAAAGAGTTGGGCATCACTCAGATCACGTCTTCAGCTTACCATCCCCAGACCCAAGGAGCGTTGGAGAGATATCATCAAACACTCAAATCGATGCTCAAGAAATACTGTTTGGAACATCAGAAAGACTGGGATAAAGGTCTTCCATTCGTTGTGTTTGCTGCAAGAGAATCTCCAAATGAATCACTGGGCTTCTCACCTTTTGAACTACTGTTTGGCCATGAAGTAAGAGGACCCCTTAAGTTACTCAAGGAATGCTGGCTGTCGGAGGAAGATGACGTCAACCTGCTGGAGTATGTGATGAAGTTCAAAGAACGGCTGTCCACTGCTTTACAGCTGGCGAGAGAGAATTTAGGAGCTGCTCAGGAGAAGATGAAGACTTGGTATGATAAGAAGTCCAGGTTACGCCACTTTCAGCCAGGAGATCAGGTTTTGATTCTGCTACCAGTTCATGGGCAACCTCTTCAAGCCAAGTTTAGTGGTCCTTATTTCGTGGAGAAGAAACTCAGTGATGTCAACTATGTCATCGCCACACCAGATCGTAGAAAGAACAAGCAACTATGTCACATCAACATGCTAAAGTTGTATCACAGGCGGGACGAAAATAACCCAGTCTGCACTGTAGCTGTTCCACCCGAGTCTGCAAGTGAAGCTCTCCCATGCAGTATGAGCCTGAGTGATAGTTTGGGGAAGAATCCTGATATCATGAATGATCTCCAGACTAAGCTTTCTCATCTACCTCCCGAGGAAAGGCAGGAGTTTTTGGCATTACTGCAGGAGTACCCGCAAGTGTTCCGTGCTACTCCAGGAAGAACCACTGTGTTGATGCATGATGTCGATGTTGGAGACGCAAAGCCAATTAAATTGCCTCCTTATCGTGTGAACCCAGTGAAAGTTCCTCTCATCCAGAAGGAGCTTGGCTACCTGTTGGACCACAAGATGATTGAGCCCTGTCAGAGCGAGTGGAGTTCTCCTGTCACTCTGGTCCCTAAGCCAGGTGGGTCACAGCGGCTTTGCATTGACTACAGACGTGTTAATCAGATAACCAAAACAGACACTTACCCTCTCCCTCGTGTGGAAGATTGCATAGACAAGATCGGAAAGGCTAGGTACATAAGTAAGTTTGATTTGTTAAAGGGATACTGGCAAGTACCTATGACTGAACGTGCTAGGGAGATCTCATGTTTTGTAACATTAGGAAAGACTTTTGCATGTTCTGTAATGCCATATACAGATTGTTTTAGAGTAATAAGAAATTTCCTTTGTAAATTTCTTTTTCTTTGTGGGGAGGTGTTACATAGCCTATGATTTCATCATCCTTTGTGTAATTTTAACGCACAGTATGCTGCATGTTTGATCACGAGCGTGTTCTGCCTCAGTTCCCCCCTTCTACCGTTATAGTAGAGTAAGTCGTCATTTCTGTTGTTGAGTGCGGGATTGTCAGCTCTTTGTCCCCATGACTTCATTTGCGCGTCCTTCTTACAAGTTGTATCAAGCTCTGCTGGCCCCTATATAATGAGCTCAGTCTCTGCATCATTGCCACTTAGATCTGCTCCTCATTTTGTTCACATCTCTGTCCTCCCCTGTACAGTTATTATTATTGTGAGTGCTCAAGAAATCTCCAAACATCTAGCAGCTGTGTGTAATTTGAGTATAACTGTTGTATTTTTTCTTGTACTGTATAGCATAAGTTTAATTTGTAGGCCTGGTGAAGTTTTTGTGATTCATGTAGGGATCTTTATGTCCATCAGTTTTAATATTATTTTGTATCTGTAATAATTTATCTTGCATTCACTGAGTATTATCTGGTATATCATTTTATCAGGGCTGACTTAGATAAATTTACTCATGCTAATTTTGTGTTAATAGAGGCTATTGCAGTTAACCATATATTCAACCTGTTTTTGCCATTACATTATCCTAATGAGTCCTGAATGTTTTGTTGTTAGTTTGAGCATTAAACTTTAACTTGTAATTTTACCTAACTCTTTTGTTTTGAACCTGGAACTTTACGGGACAGTAGTGATTATTAGTATTCTCACTTAAAGTGTACATTATCTTTCTCTGTTCCGTAACAATATATATATATATATATATATATATATATATATATATATATATATATATATATATATATATATACTTTCTCTCTCTCTCTCTCTCTCTCTCTCTCTCTCTCTCTACATACATACATATACAGAGCGAGAGAGAATACACCTCTTCATCCCTCCCCCTTCCTCCAGTTGCTCCCCTTTCCTTTCCCTCTCCCCACACCCTCTTTTCTCCATGCCATATTTTTCAATTCGTTAGTCCTCATCTCTTCGTTTGTTCCTCCCCCCCTCGTTTTGTCTTATCTTCTCTTGCCTCTTCCCTCCTCTCGTCTTTTCCTCCCTCTTCAAATAATCTTTTTCAGTCATCATCCCCTTCTCTTCCCTCTCTCATCTCTCATCCTTTTCTTTTCTCTTTCTCCTCCATATTTCCCAACTCCCTCGTCTTTCTTTTCTTTCCCATTTTCTCTCCTCTTCCATCTCTCTACTGCTTCTCATCCATCCATACCTTCTCTTCTTTCCATTGTCTCTTACTACCCTTCCTCTTGTTTCTCCCTGTCTTCATCTATTTTCCCCTCATTCCCTTCTCTCCATTTTCTTCATTATCTTCCCATTTCTTTTACATTTTCTTCTGCAGTATAATTCATTCCTCTTGCTCCTTTCCCTCTCCTTTCCTTTCTTTCCTCTCCTCTTCCTTCCTCTTAACTCTCCTCTCCTCTCCTCTTCCATTTTCCTCCGTCCTCATTCCTCTTCCCTCTGCCTCTTCTATTTTTTCCCTTTTCTCTCCCTTCTTCCTTCTCTTCCCGCCATCTTGTATTCTTCCTTCTCCTTCGTCTCCTTTCTTCTGCTGCCTCCTTCCACTTAACTTCCTCCTCCTCCTCCTCCTCCTCCACCATCGATAATTAGCCACACGGGTCACCTTCCCGGCCCACCTGAAGGACCAATTGAATTATGTTAAAGTTTCACCCCTCCTGATGTTCCTGGAGGAGGAGGACGAGAGAGAGAGAGAGAGAGAGAGAGAGAGAGAGAGAGAGAGAGAGAGAGAGAGAGAGAGAGCAATGTTCTCTACGTCCCAACATTGCGCGCGCGCACACACACACACACACACACACACACACACACACACACACACACACACACACACACACACACACACACACAATGATCATACTAAATAACAGAGCAGCTTTTGTTAGTCAGCAGACATCAGGAGTGACAGGCAGTGACAGCAATTTTTTTTTTTTTTTTAATGTGTCCGACTCTGGGCATAGGCTTCACAGCCTGCTATCAAGGCCCAGTAGTCCTCCTACATACCATACACCTCTACATGTCACCACTTCGGCGCTAACACTCATCGTCCATATTGAATACATGCTAGGGCTGTCTCATACAGGACTGGTGTATTGGTATTAGCGGGGATATTTTTACGACATGTCGGCGGGTCTTCTGGTAGATCAGTAAAGCCTGATTTAATGAAATTCGAATCCTTAAACTGTTCCCTGCCCCAGCCGGGATTCGAACCTGGGTCCGGTGGGACTGCAGGCCACCTCTCTACCGATTGAGCAAATGGCTCCTGCTGGCAGGTAAAAGAGCTTCTGTGCAGCTGACAAAGCTTGGTGTCAGTCACAGTGTCAGCAGGACAGTTGTAGGGTGTGTGTGTTGACTGACAGCCATGCAGTGCACGTGTGTGTGTGTGTGTGTGTGTGTGTGTGTGTGTGCAGGCACGCACACAGTAACATAATGGTGTATACGGGTGTGTACACAGAGTATGGTGGTGTGCCTGATGCCTGCCTAACCTGCCTGTCATTAGCCCTGACACCATTACCACCACAGTAACACTCCTTCCAACCACTCTCTCCCGCCCTTCCCTTCCCCTGTTTGTCATCTCCCTTTCCTCTTCCCTTACTCTTCTCTCCCCTCACCTCCTCTCCCCTCTTTTCCCCTCCCTTCCCCCTCTCCTTCTGTCTCCTCCCTGCCCTTACCTGTCAGTATAATCTTTTTGGTGACACCCTCATTAATCTCTGCCTCTCCACTCCCCTCATCTTTCCTTCCTCCCCTCTTCCCTCTTCCCCCTCCCCCGGTGAATAACCACCGTCAGTCATTCTTGTTCCCTTCCTACGTTCTGTCCCCGTCTCTGTTATTCACACCCTTCACGGTTTTCACAGTTAAGTACCCAACAGTTTACATTAGGTGGAATAAACTTTAATACAATATGGACCTCTTGTGTTTGATGAAATATGGACGTTTTGTGTAGCTGCGTAATTGCTGTTAATACATGTAATTAAAACTTCAGCCGTAATGGTTTTAACTCATAATCTTTTCAGGCTGGGGATATTTATTTCTTAATCTTGTAATTTCGTAACGATTTTGTTCTGCTCAGGACGGTTTATAGAACAAGAATGGGTAATAGACTATTAAATAAACCCCTTCAGTACGAGAGGCTTTTTCCTAGTGTGAGTAAAATCGTTTGGAAGGAGGAAGATTAAACTCACAAGGGGTCAACCGGTATCTGTTTGTACCTATAAAAAATTAACTCATCTGAACCTTGCAATTGCAGCCAACCAGAGGTCATTCTTGCAACTGATCGGCTGTTTTTATGAGAACTCGCGTAGTAAAAAGTTCATCTTTCGATTGCCATCGTTATACTGTGCAGTTGTAATTAATATTAACAGGTGAGTATTAATAAATGATGACCTAATCAGGGAAAGTAATAAATAACGTGTAAACAGTACAATAACAGACATCGGAAAGACACTCATGTAGAATTTAAATTCAACTGTGACGATGCCACTCATCCACCGATTCCCTGGCTTATGACGTCATCATGGTGATGAAGATGCCAGAGTTTCCACACGTTTATCTGTCATGATATTTCCCTGGTGTATTTATGCGTAATACATTGTCCTGTTAGCAAAACAAAGCAACATAACACCCAGTCGTATTAGCTGCAATAAGCCTAGTGCCAGTAGTGTTGTGTAAGCGTCATAAATGCAGGGGGGATGTTTGACTATTTGAATATTTATTTTCAAACAGACGTCACTGAGCGGAAGTTCGTGTCTCTTAGATATCATTAAAGTTATTAGTAGTAAAACTCCATCTACCATTGTAATTGAACATTACCAGTATTATTATGTATTCAATTTAAATTGGTAACTGAAATGGGTAAATATGAAGCAGGCTGGTAGGTGTATAGATATGTAAATGGAAGGATGGTGAGGTTTTTGTTACTCGAGTTCTCATAACAACAGCTAAACACCTGCAAGAATGCAGACTCTGGGTGACTCCAGTTGCAAGGTTCAGATTAATTCACTTAATCATTAGTTCTCTAACGTACAGTTTCGTTCACCTGTATAATCCAGGTGTTAACAAACTGATAGTCAGGTAAAGTAGGGGTGGCCACCGCCCACCCGCGATGTCATCAGTTTCTACATTTTATTATTTTCTCTTCTTTCCGTTTCATCATTCCCCATCCCTTACTCACTATCATGCCTCTCTCTCTCTTTTTCTTTCTCTGTCCACCTTATATCTACAGTCGTTTACCTCCCTTCTTCCCTTCTCTCCACACTTTCCCTATCCTCCTTTTCACCTCTCTCTCCCCTTCCTTCCCTCTCTCCCTCTTGCTTTTAATCTCACCATAGTTCTGTCCAGCGGCGGTCATCAGGTGAGGGGAGAGGGGAAAGGTCATTAGAGAGAGAGAGAGAGAGAGAGTGTATATATATATATATATATATATATATATATATATATATATATATATATATATATATATATATATATATATATATATATATATGTATGTATGTATTTATGTGTATGTACTGTATATGTGTATGTATATATGCATGTGCGTGTGTGTGTGTGTGTGTGTGTGTGTGTGTGTGTGTGTGTGTGTCTGTGTGTGTGCGCGCTCGCATTACAGTTATGGTTACAGGGATACAAAACCACACAGATCTTAAGGTGTGTGTGTGTGTGTGTGTGTGTGTGTGTGTGTGTGTGTGTGTGTGCATTAGAGTGATGGTTACAGGGATACAAAACCACACACATCTTAATGTGTGTGTGTGTGTGTGTGTGTGTGTGTGTGTGTGTGTGTGTGTGTGTGTGTGTGTGTGTGTGTGTGTGTGTGTGCGTGCAATACAGTGATGGTTACAGGGATACAAAACCACACACATCTTAAGGTGTGTGTGTGTGTGTGTGTGTGTGTGTGTGTGTGTGTGTACATTACAGTTATGGTACGGGGATACAAAACCACACACATCTTAAGGTGTGTGTGTGTGTGTGTGTGTGTGTGTGTGTGTGTGTGTGCAGTACAGTTACAGGCATACAAAACCACACACATCTTAAGGTCACAATAAGACGGTCGTAAGAACCTTAACTAATAATCAGAGACTTGGTAGACTCTGGCCGGTAGTCTTGGGGGTTAAGGAAGCTCCCTAACACCTCTTCCTTATCGATTTATTTTGGGATACGGCTGACTAATATAGCTTTGTATGTTATTTATGCAGAGTGTGGTGATATTGGAATGATTTAAGTAATACAGAAGAGGACGGCAAGGTGCAACACGCAAAATAAATCGCTTAGGAATAAGTGTTAAGAAGCTTCCTTAACCGATGAGAATACGCGACTGTATGTAGGGGTGGCGCCTTAACAGAAATCTGTATAACAAACACACACACACACACACACACAGGTTTGTAACTTTATTTTCATCTAACATTGTCTTTGAACTTTTCTGTACCTGCACAAACCCACAAAATTGCTGGACATTATGCTGACGTCACCACCACAGTACACAATGGGACAGATTATTGTGTTATTTTTTTAAATTTTACTCTTTAATAAAACACACTACCTCTGAATGGCATAATCAGCTATTTTGGTTGTCTAGCAATTCTCTCTCTCTCTCTCTCTCTCTCTCTCTCTCTCGGTCTGCGTCTTATGGTCTTACTGCCCTATTATTTATTTCTTATTCTACCTCTTCCCATGTTATCCACATTTTTGCCTCCGTATCTCCCTCCCTCTCTTCTCTCCTTTCTTCCCTCCCTCCCTCTCTTCTCTCCTTCCTCCCTCCCTCCCTCTCTTCTCTCCTTCTTTCCTCCCTCCCTCCCTCTCTTCTCTCCTTCTTTCCTCCCTCCCTCCCTCTCTTCTCTCCTTCATTCCTCCCTTCCTCCCTCTCTTCTCTCCTTCATTCCTCCCTTCCTCCCTCTCTTCTTTCCTTTCCTCCCTCCCTTTCTCTCTTCTCTCCTTTCCTCCCTCCCTCTCCTCCAACCAGGATCTTAAAACTCTGAGTGAAATTATTGACTGATGGGGAAAGCTATCCTTGGGGACATGTGGGTTGGGGAGGGATGGGGAAGAGGGAGGGAGAGGCAGGGGGAGGGAGGTGAGGAGTTGGGAGGGAAGGAGTGCGTGAGGTGATGAAGGGAAGGAGGGATGGAAAGAAGGGCGGGAGGATGGAATGGAGGAGTGGGGAGGAGAGAGGGAGGGACATGGGAGAGCTGTGAGTTGAAGGAGGGAGGTAGAAAAGAGGAACAGTTGGAGAAGAGGGAGGGGTGATGGAAGGAGAGAGGAAAGAAGGAAAATGTGAGGAGTAAGATCGATGGATAGGAAAAGAGGAATGGGAAAGAAGAGTAGTAAGAGGAAGAGTGGGGGAAATATACTAGAGAGAGAGAGAGAGAGAGAGAGAGAGGTGCAGGACGAGTGAGGAAGAAGAAAAAACAAAGAATGATGAGGAGAGGAAGACGGAGGTTAGAGAAGAGAAATGGAAAGTAATATAAATATAGATTAGATTAGAGAGAGAGAGAGAGAGAGTAGGAAAGGAAGAGGAGTATCTGAGGAAATATGGATTGGAGAAAAAGAGAGGTATAATTTTGGTGTAAAGTTTTTTCTCTCTCATATATATATATATATATATATATATATATATATATATATATATATATATATATATATATATATATATATATATATATATATAAAACTATCTGTCAGTCTATATGTTTATATATATAAAACTATCTGTCAGTCTATATGTTTATATATATAAAACTATCTGTCAGTCTATATGTTTATATATATAAAACTATCTGTCAGTCTATATGTTGATCTGTCTGTCGATCTGTGTATCATTTGATCTGTCCATTGGCCTATGTATCTGTCCGTCCATGGATCTGTCTGCCTATCAGTATATCTGCGTCTTATAGTAGAATTATCCTGAGAATGGCAGAATTAGAACAGAGAGAGAGAGAATAAAGTTTTCACTAACAAACGTTTCACTGTGTAATTACTAATATGTACAATGTACAGTATACTTGTGTGTTTGACCAGGTGCTCTTGTGTACGTGGTTATGTGTGTGTGAGTACTTTGTGTGAAATATTTGTGTGTTTGTGTACATGTATATGGGCACATTTGAGTGTTTGTGTACTGACATGTATATATCTGAATGTGTGTACGAGAATATGTGGTCGGTACGTAGTATTTGTGTGTGTGTGTGTGTGTGTGTGTGTGTGTGTGTGTGTGTGTGTGTGTGTGTGTGTGTGTGTGTAAATATGTACTGTATATGGGTATGTAATGTATTCATGTGTACTTTATATGTAGTCTTTGTGCACATGTGTACTTATATATATGCATTAAACCCTGGGAAGGTCAGATACACAAACCCAGTATTGTTTTTCAGTGATCGTCAGACAGTTTTATTTAACAGAGAGGGAGTCATAGTAGCCTCAGTGTTAAGAGTGTGTGGGTTATTTTGTGTACGTTTCGTGTGTGCGTGTAGCCTTGGTATGTGTGTGTAAGTGTGTACCGGTATGTGTACTTTATACGTCTGGCTGTACACTGTAAATTGTGTGAGTGTGTGTGTATGTAAATCCCAGGACAGTGTGTACAAATGTGGTGGTCAGGAGAGATGGCACCATACTTTGCCATCGAGAGAGAGAGAGAGAGAGAGAGAGAGAGAGAGAGAGAGAGAGAGAGAGAGAGAGAGAGAGAGAGAGAGAGAGAGAGAGAGAGAGAGATGAATGATGGTGGTGATGTAAAGATTGATGGAGACTAATGATACATAACCAAAGACTAGGCATCATTACCACTACCACTATTATAACTATTACCGTTATTAGTTACTATTACTACCACTATTATCACTGTTGTTGTCACTGTTACTATTACTGTTATAACACCATCACTGGCATTAGTCACCACTATTACTATCACTGTTACTACCACTATTACTGCAACCATTCACCGTCACTGCCATTATCATCCATCATTCTTACCACCACCACTATCACCATCACCAACACCATCATTACCACAACTGCCACCACCGTTGTTACAATCACCACTATCATTCACAACCACCATCACAGTGACTACCAGTCACCACCACCACAATCACAACCACCACAGCCACCACCAACCACACGACCACTAACCACCAAACTTGTCTCTCAAATCAACATTATTGGACATAACTGGCCTTTTGTTCCTGCCCCTCTCCTTCTGCCCCTCCTTCTCTTCTTCCCTCGTCTCCTCCTTCCTTCTGTCCTCCTGCCCTCCATTCTCCCTGTCCTTGCCCTTTTCCCTTCCTTCCCCTATTCTTATTCTCCCTCCCCGTCCCTCTTTTACCCCCTCCATCTTCGCTCTTCTTTTCTTGTTCTTTTACCCTCTTTTCTTCCCCTTTGCCCCCCTCCCCCCTCCCATTTCTCCTGTTACCTCTCTCTGTCACATTTCTTCTCTTCCCATTCTGTCCTCCCAGCTCTCCATTCTTCTTTCTCCTTCCTCCTCCTCCCCCTTTCTCCTTTTCCTCTTCCCTCTTTCAACTTCACTTTCCTTGGCTTTTCTGTCTCTCGTCTTCTCCTTCTTATTTCTTTCATCAACTCCCTTCAGTGCAATACTCTCTCTTTTCATTTCTTCTGTTTCCCTACCCTTGCTTTCCCCGTTCTTCTCCCTCACAATTCCTCATTTCTTTCTCTCCTCTCTATCCTCTCCTTCCCCATCTTCACCTCCTTCCCCTTCAGGCCTTCCTCCCCTCTTTAAGTGTCACGTAATCCGTCGTATTTTGCAACTTTCTGCATTACATTTCTTGTTTTCATTTTTACTCTTTCTAGTTTCCTACTTCTCTCATCTTTCCTTCTTTACTTTTCTTTTTTTTTTTTACCTCACAGAAAGAAAGAAAGAAAAGAGGGGAGGCAAAGAAAGAAAGAAAAAAGAGAGGAAAAAAAAACGAGGCGTAGGGTCCAATTTAGACTACCGTTTAAGGGTAGATGGTCAGGTTACTTCCCCTGGTGGCATTACATGATCAAAAAACACCACTCACCTCTTAGGGATCGAACCTACGCCCGTGGCATGTCCATTGCTCCGTCGGGGACATTCTAACCACTACACCACCAGAAGATATATTTAGTCCGAAATGTTGGCAAAATGCAGTTACCTGGGTGGTTATATGCCATTACTGCAGGTCAGGTGGCTACTGAAGGTAATTATGGCTTAATTATCAAGTTACCTGGGTGGTTATATGCCATTACTGCAGGTCAGGTGGCTACTGAAGGTAATTATGGCTTAATTATCAAGTTACCTGGGTGGTTGTATGCCATTACTGCAGGTCAGGTGGCTACTGAAGGTAATTATGGCTTAATTATCAAGTTACCTGGGTGGTTATATGCCATTACTGCAGGTCAGGTGGCTACTGAAGGTAATTATGGCTTAATTATCAAGTTACCTGGGTGGTTATATGCCATTACTGCAGGTCAGGTGGCTGCTGAAGGTAATTATGGCTTAATTATCAAGTTACCTGGGTGGTTATATGCCATTACTGCAGGTCAGGTGGCTGCTGAAGGTAATTATGGCTTAATTATTATATTACCTGAGGGTATGGCTCGCCTGTGAACCTCGTCTCATTACCACACCTGTCCTCTACATTTCTAAACCCTCTGGTAGTTGGGGGTTCATTTACCTGATAAAACGTGTCTTTCGTCAGTCAGGTAACATTACACCTTACACTCTTTACCATCCCACACACGTCCCCCATCCCCATGTTAGCCCACTTACTCTATTTCCTCTGCCTTTTACTTCAGTTTGTCCTCCACTCTCACATTTGTTCCCTCTCATCCTTTGCACCTTTCATCTCCTCCTCCTCTTTCCGTTCCTTTGTTTAAGAAAAATACAACGTATTCCTTTAGCAAAATTAACTTTCCGACGTACACATCCTGTCACACTCACTCTCCCCCCTCCTCCTTCGATCTTATCTCTCCCTTTCCACTTTCTCTCTCTACTCTTCCACTTTCTCTCCCCTTTCCCCGCTCTCCCACATCTATGTCTCACCGATTCTTTCTCTCCTCTTCCTGTCCTGTCCTGTCTTTCCCTAACGTCTTCC
The DNA here is from genome assembly GCF_032717465.1 of Coenobita brevimanus. Taxonomy (NCBI): domain Eukaryota; kingdom Metazoa; phylum Arthropoda; class Malacostraca; order Decapoda; family Coenobitidae; genus Coenobita; species Coenobita brevimanus. The sequence goes on from NC_137003.1 coordinate 11,267,968, forward strand.
CTCTCGTTTCCCTTTCCTTCTCCCTCTCCCCACCCTCTCAGTCATCTTCTTATTCTCTGTCCCCCCCCTCCCTCCTTCATTTCTCATCTCCCCCTCTTGTTTCCCTCTCACTGTCTCCACCTCCCCCCCCCTTCGTTTCACCCTCCCTCTCTCCACCTCTCCCCCTCCCATCTTGCCATCCTCTCTCTACCTCCTTCACGTCCTACCATTACGTTAAGCCAGAACCGTGAGACCCCTCCATTACCCCCACCATTACTGCCTAACCCCCCTTACACACACACACACACACACACACACACACACACACACACACACACACTAACGCAGATTACCGTCTGGCCCTCCTTGCCGGCACCTGGTGTGGATTTTATGTTCGTTTGTGGTGTGTGTGTGTGTGTGTGTGTGTGTGTGTGTGTGTGTGTGTGTGTGTACTTAATTTACCTATATAGACATAGTAGACAGTAATAATTTAGAGAGAGAGAGAGAGAGAGATTACCATAGCCATTATGTAGTACCGTATTAGTAGCACTAATAGTAGTGGTAGTAGTAGCAGTAGCAGCAGTAGTCGTAATAGTAGTAGTAGTAGCAGCAGCTGCAGCAGCAGTAGTAGTAGTAGCAATAGTTGTAGTAGTAGTTGTAATAATAGTAGTAATAGCAGTAGTAGTAGCAGCAACAACAGTAACAGCAGCAGCAGCAGCAGCAGCAGCAGCAGTAGTCAATCGTCTTTATTTCGTATCTCGTGATACATAAAATATAATACATTTCATCATCATAAATATTATAGATACTCCTTTACAATTGAATTTAATAAAATATTTACAATAAATAAATCCTTAACAATCAGATCGAGGAGTTGATCCAATTTCATTGATTTAAAAAAAAAATAAAAATAAAAAAAATAAATCCAATATATACAATTTGCATACCAACACATTCAGTATCAACTGTTATACATCTTTTTCGAAATTTACATTAACTCCACACCACTTATTTCCTCATGGTTCTGCACCCACTGAATTCTGGCATTTATAATGTCCACAGAGTTATCCAATATATCTACCTCATATTTATCATAAAAATATTTCAATAAATGAGGAACATGGTGGCCAGAGGACTGATAAAATAATCTAAAAACCGCATTATTCTTTCTACTTAGGGCTTTACAATACCTAGCTTGCACTAGGGCAACATGGTGTCTAAGTAAAAGTAGTCCTGCTGCCTTGGATATACTATGATTACTTATTAATCTTGGGACATTATATATTTTCTTAAGAGCATTTGCAAATGCACTTTCAAAGCTTCTGAATACATTGCTTTTAAGCATATCTTTCATATTCCAAATACTTAAACCATAGTCAGGGACACAGTATGCTTTAAACAAATACAGTAACGTCTGTGCATTAACGTTCTTAAATTTTCTAATTACTGAATTAAATTTAGCATAAAATGAGTTCAATCTGAAAGAAATATCTTGATTATCAGAAAAGTTGTCTTGAATTACATGGCCTAAATATTTGTATTCATTTACCACTTCATAACAATTTAAATAACGGATACCTTGTGCCTGTTTCTTATTATGTTGAAATATAACAATTTTTGATTTATCATTGTTAATTCTTAAATTAAGACTATTAATATTCTGTTCAAATATGTCACACAAATATAGAATATGCTCTTCACTATCAGCTAGTAATGCTATATCATCAGCATATGCAATTGCATTCAATCTAACAACCCCAAGGCAGCAACCCACATTTGTTTCCGTCAGGGTTTTTAAAACATTATCTATGTACAGTTTAAAAAGTAAAGGAGAAAGAACTCCTCCCTGCCTCACTCCTTTATTAATTATATGATACATTCCTTTACTCCCATTCCATGTAATTCTTGCTAACTGGTTTCTTAAATATCTCATTAAAGTTAATGTTAAGTCAGGGGGAACTCCTTTATCCAGTAAAATATGACCCAATTTAAAATGATCAACATTATCAAAGGCCTTTAATAGATCCATAAAAGCTATGTATGATTTTCTGCCTCCTTTTGTATATGACCTAATGGTTTCTTTTAATAAAAAACAAGCATCTCTTGTAGACATTCCATTACAGAAGCCAAATTGTTTGGAATAAAAAAATACACTCAATTAAAATATTTAAAAAATGAAGTTCTAAAATTTTTAAAAGACAAGATGAAACCATTACTGGTCTATAGTTAGCAGAGTCCGCTGCATTACCCTTCAGATCTTTCATTATGGGAGTGATATCACCCTTTAACATTTCAACAGGTATGTAACAATGAGTAAAACAACTGTTGATAAAATGTGTTAAAATATTTAAAAACTCCACTGAAGCATGCTTTAGTAAAAAAGAATGTAATCCATCATGCCCTATTCCATCATTCAATGACTTAATTAACACAGAAAGTCTTTCAACTGATATGCATATATGAAACTTTCTTTTAATTTTCCACCTTTCTTTCAAAACTGTGAGAAAGGAGTCCTCTTCATCACCACAACTAACATCTCCAACTCCTCTGAGCATTCTTCCATTAAAAATGTTTATTATTTCCTTATCATTACTGGTCCCATCAACTACTTTTGATGACCTTATTTTATTACTTTGTTTCTTGATTTCTTTCCAAAAGGCTGTCATATTCTTATTTAAGAATTTTTCTTCCACAGCCTTTGATCTTTCACTAATTTCTTCCTTCTTGCACTTAGAGAGTGCTAATTTAAATTCTTTCCTACTACCAACCGTCTTCATGTACTCCTTTGAATTTCTTTCTTTTCCCTTTTTCAACCATTCCATGTAGTCACAGCGTGATCTCTCATACAGTGTTTTAACATTTCTATTCCAACCAGGAATAATTCTGTGTTTATTTTTTCTTACCCTCATACCCTTATATTTCTTAGTACGAGATGATAATGAAGAAATCAGTTGCTCATAAAAAATATCAAGTTCTTGTATATGCTGCTTACGCTGGCATCCAGTAACCTGGCAACTTAATGTTTCAAGAGCAATTAACCTTGTCAAATCATTATTAACATCTTTTTCTATTGTTTTAATATCATCAGCACTTAGGCTGTTCCAATTTAAAAAGTCCTCACTAACACTTGTTTCTCCCTGGCAAAATGTACCAAGGCATTCTTCAGGGCAATTTATGTACATACATACAACCATTGGTAAATGGTCTGATCCAATAAAAGAATATAACACCTGTATATTAGAAATTATAACATTTTTGGAATCTCTACCTATAATATGGTCTAACCATTTTGTGTAGGAGTTGTTGTAAGGAATAAATGTAAATGTGTTAATATCAAGCATATCATAATCAAAACATTTCAGGTCATTTCTCCCAATAAAATTGCTGAGATTATTCCATGCTCTACCTATAAATGGGTCTGCATTAAAATCTCCTAAAAAATACACATTATCATAGCTATAATTAATTAAAACCTGCTCCAACTTACTCAGTGACTCCAAATAAAGTTCAAGGGTGACATCCTCCCAAACATCACTTTTTACATATACATTTACCAGTAATACTGTGAAACCTCTCAATGACATTTCCAAAATTATCATATTTGCTTCAAGAGATATAACTTTAACTTGAAAGGAAGCATTCTTTTTCCACAGACAAACAAGCCCTCCCTCACATCTTCCTCTAAATGATTTAACTGATTTCTCTGAATAGCCAGCAGCAGATCCCACACCCATATACCTTTCATCAATAAAAGCAATATCTCCTAGCCTATCTTCTTTAAGAAATGATTCTTGCAAAAAAATAACATCATAACTTTCATCTGCAAGTGAGCGCACCACATCTATGTTTTTCCTTAATGAACAACAGTTGTAAGTACAAATAGTAATATCCATAATGATGTAGGGTACAGTATTATGCTTCTCTATACTACAATATTAAAAATGCACAGAAAAAAAAAAATAAAGAAAATGAAGCTTAAAAGTACCAGAAAAAGTCCAGTAAAAAAATAAAAAAATAAATAAAACTCCTATCTAAAATTATGCTATGAAAGAAAAAATATAAAAAAGAAAGGTTCAATATAGGATGATAAAAACTGAAGCAAAAGGAGGCAGATAGTGAAAAAAATATATACATATATATATATATATATATATATATATATATATATATATATATATATATATATATATATATATATATATACACATACACAGACACATACACATATATAGTAGTAGTAATAGTAGTAGTAGTAGTAGTAGTAGTAGCAGCAGCAACAGCAACAGAAGTAGTAATAGTAGTAGTAGTTGTAGCAGTAGTAGCCTACTAGCAGCAGTAGTATTAGTAATAGTAATAGCAGCAGCAGTAGTACTGTAGTAATTGTACTGTACTGTAGTAGTTGTAGTAATAGCAGTAATAATAGTAATAATAGTAATGGGGACAGTGAGGGAGCTGAGGGATTTTTATACACCCAGGCAGTAGGTCTGGCTGGTTATTTGGGTGTCACCACGTGAAGGCGTCCCTCTCAAACAGTGAAACCTGCATACAGTGTCCGTAGACTTAATTCCCTTTGTACCGCATCTGTAACACTAACATTTTATCCAAGCTGTATAACACTGATGACAGAGAGAGAGAGAGAGAGAGAGAGAGAGAGCAGGATACGCCTAATCTTCACATAAAAGAAAATCGTGAGGTAGAGTGCTGAGGTATCATGATGGTAACTATTGAACTAACGGGAGTACAGACATTACAGTGAGGTGTGCTGGGTTACGTGTATACCAGGTGTACGGTAATTAGGGTGGAAGATAACAGGTGTGTTCTTCTTTACTTAATGTTATGGTTCTGTTTACCTTGTCTGCTTCTTGACCTTCTGAATAAATAAATAAATAATAGGTAGATAAGCATAGACAGATAGATAAATAAAAGATCCAGGTAATGAAGCCAAGATGCAGTCAAGGTAAGGATCAAGACATTTTAAGAAAAGTCAAGATGGCTGTAGACATATCTTGCCGTCCACTTGTGTTATGATAAACCAAGGAAACCAACCAGACATTTACATCACTGATTATTTACATCCAGGTGCCTATTTTACACCTGATTATTTACATCCAGGTGCCAATTTTACACCTGATTATTTACATCCAGGTGCCTATTATACACCTGATTATTTACATCCAGGTGCCAATTTTACACCTGATTATTTACATCCAGGTGCCTATTTTACACCTAATTATTTACATCCAGGTGCCTATTATACACCTGATTAATTACATCCAGGTGCCTATTTTACACCTGATTATTTACATCCAGGTGCCTATTTTACACCTGATTATTTACATCCAGGTGCCTATTTTACACCACTGATTATTTACATCCAGGTGCCTATTTTACACCTGATTATTTACATCCAGGTGCTTATTTTACACCTGATTATTTACATCCAGGTGCCTATTTTACACCACTGATTATTTACATCCAGGTGCCTATTTTACACCTGATTATTTACATCCAGGTGCCTATTTTACACCTGATTATTTACATCCAGGTGCCTATTTTACACCTGATTATGTACATCCAGGTGCCTATTTTACACCTGATTATTTACATCCAGGTGCCTATTTTACACCTGATTATTTACATCCAGGTGCCTATTTTACACCTGATTATGTACATTCAGATGCCTATTTTTACACCTGACTATTTACATCCAGGTGCCTATTTTCAGACTGGTGTATATAAGACCCTGCCCATGGGTCCGGGAATCGAACCTGGGATGTGTGGGTTGTAGGGCGACTGTGCTACCGATTGGAGCAGCGGCAGCAGGTGTGAAGGAAGGAGGGGGACAGAAGAAGACTTAGATGGTGAGGAAGGGAGTGACAGAAGGAACCAGTGTGGCGTCTTAAGTCATCATGCAAGGTGAGCAGCATTGTGGTGGAATCCTTTCAGGCCGAGGGCGTAATTTTCCTTGTGTTGTTGCCTACGTCACAGGATTTATTAAGCTTTGCAATGGCAGGTGGGACAAACAGCCTTCATTAATTCCTTACCTACTCCCTTAATAGCAATAGCATCCTGGCACAGTAGCAACAATAATAGCAAATTACCTTATCGGCCTGAAGGGGTGACAGCCATTAGCTAATAGTTAGGATAGTCCACTAATGGAGGGCACTATTGGGGGCAGATTTTAATGACCTCTGTCATTATCAGCTTTTAATAAGCCAAGTAATTATCAGCTTTTAATAATTTCTATAATTATCAACATTTATTAACCAATAATTACCAGCTTTTAATTACCTCTTTAATTATCAGCTTTTAATAACCTCTGTAAGTATCAGCTTTTAATAACCTCTTTAATTATCTGCTTTTAATAATCTATAATTATCAGTGCCTTGATTATCGTAAGTACAGTGAGTAAATAAGATAATTTATGTTTATTTTTGTGGTAATTCTTGTTGCAACGAAATATTTTGGGCATTTGTGAGGGTAGGATGAGGGAGGAGGAAATAGGCGAAAAATTGGAAGAGGAGGAAAGATGGAGGCAAATGTGAGGGAGGAGGAAAGGTGGAGGCAAATGTGAGGGAGGAGGAAAGGTAGAGGAGAATATGAGGGAGAAGGGAAGATGGAGGCAGATGTGAGAGAGGATGAAAGTTTGAGGCAAATGTGAGGGAGGAGGAAAGATGGAGGCAAATGTGAGGGAGGAGGAAAGATGGAGGCAAATGTGAGGGAGGAGGAAAGATGAAGGCAAGTGTGAGGGAGGAGGAAAGATGGAGGCAAATGTGAGGGAGGAGGAAAGATGAAGGCAAATGTGAGGGAGGAGGAAAGATGGAGGCAAATGTGAGGGAGGAGGAAAGATGGAGGCAAATGTGAGGCAGGAGGAAAGGTGAAGGCAAGTGTGAGGGAGGAGGAAAGATGGATGCAAGTTGGATGAAAATGTGCAAGAGTAGGAAAGACTGGGAGAAGATGGAGGAGAAAAATGAGAGAGGAGGCAAGATAGAGGAAAGTTGGAGGAAAATGTTGGAGAGGAGGAGAGCTGGAGAAAAACCAGAGGGAGTATGAAAGGTGGAGGAAAGGCAAATGGCTACTAATGAGTCAGAGGAAGTGTGAGAGTTGGAGGATTTGCTGGAGGAAAGTTGGGAAGGAGAAGGATATGTGAAGGAGAGAAGATGGAGGGAAGTTAGAGAAGGAAAGTTTAGTCAATCCCTACCCTTATGGTGATACGAGAGAGAGAGAGAGAGACCTTGAACGATACGAAGAAATATTAGGCAAATGGAATGGACATATGAGAGAGAAATGGAGTGTAAGCAAGTTTTCGGGAACCGGGATATAGAAAAGGGAAGGAGGATGGAGGGAAGATAGGAGATGGTGGAGGAAGTTGAAGGAAAGTTGGAGAAATGGTGGTGGAATTGGAGGAAGGAGGGGAGTTCGAGAAAATGATGGAATTTAAAAAGTTGGAGGAAAGGTGAAGAGAAGCTGATGGAAGGATGGAGGAAGGAGGGAAGTTGGAGGAAGAAGGAAAGGATCCTGGAGAGAGAGAGGGGGGGGAGGAGGCACATAGAAAGGGAGAGTGGGAAGTGAGGGGAAGGGAGAAAGGAAAGGACTAGAAGAATGAGGCTGAAAAGTAAAACAAAGAGAAAAAGGAGGAAAGAAGACAGAATGAGAAGGAAGATGAGGACAAAGAGAAGGAACGAGGTAAAGGATATGAGGAGAAAAAATAAAAGAGGAGGGGGGAGGAAGAAGGGAAGTAAAACAGGAAAAATGGATAGAAGGAAAAAGATGACTGAGGGGAAAGGGGAAGTAAGACGTAGATGATATGAGGAGGAGAAAAAAGGAAAGAAGCTTGAAAAAAAAAAGAGTAGGAAGATACAGGAAGATAACAGATGGATGGGAAGGAACAATGTGCTGAAAGGTTATGGTGACTGGTGTAAGTAGTTTGTGGAGGCGGAACATATCAGAACTGGACGATAGATTAGTTGTACATGGTTGATGGGGTAGCAGATCTGACCAGGAAAGTAAAGGCCACAGTAGGGCAGAGCAGGGCAAGACAAGGAAAAGCAAGTCAGAACGGAGAAGGGCAGAGCAGGGCGGGACAGGACAAGGAAAAGCAAGGCAGGACAGAGAAGGGCAGGGCAGGGCAGGATAGGACAATAAAGACCCGCTGATGGCAGCAGTGGTTTTATGGCGGCCAAGAAGGGATGACGAAGAAAACAATTTGCCGAAGCAGCCAATTCCACTGACCACCACCACCAAACTTTACCACTCTATTTCCTCCTCTTTTGTTAGCGTCCCACTCACCCACCCCCACACACACACCAAACATTTCATTCATTTTTCTTTTATTTGCTCTCAATTTGAGCAGCTGGAAGTATCTATAAAAGTTGTGAGAGAATCTGTTAGTAATAGCCTACGTCTGTATGTCTGTATCACTAAGATGTTGTGTGTCTTGGTTAATTCTTGTTACCTGCAGACGATTATATTTAACCTGGCCAAGATGTTGTGTTTAAGGAAGTAATGAAGGCTGTATCCAACCCATCCTCTTCAGGTAATCGCCCCTAAGATGAAAATATCGTCTTGTGGCAGCTGACTAGGATGATCAGCGTACAGTGACTAAAGAAGTAATAAGTGAATCTGTTATTAAAACCTTTTGTCTTTACAGTAAAATGTCTCTTGAACCATTTGTGGCTAAGATCCCATGATTATATTTTATGTCCTAAAATAATGCTTCTGTTTCATGCAGTAGGTGGTGTAGGTAATACAAACTGTACCACTGATATAACCAAGCTCTTATACAAACGGTACCAGAACAATGAATAGCTTTAGCACTTCAACAGGATGACTTGTTTTGTGTTGTGTTCTTGGTATCTTTAGACGACTTACGTAGCTTAGCAGTGACTTTACGATCTGGAGGGTTAGATAAAGCCTTCATTAACCTCATCAGTACGAGTTGCCTTTCTTGTGTTGAGTAAAGTAGTGTGGAAGTAGCAATACAAAGACGTCATCGTAGACACGTGGTTCAGGAAAGAGTATAAATAAAAACAAGGTAACGTCTTAGCTGGTGTTGGTGTAGTGGTGTATTTGTGCCTGGAAAGTGTTGACAAGAAAGGCTTTATTCCTTAACGCAGTCTGCCCCTCTCCTTAGCCCCCATACCCATCCCCTCCCCCCTCCCCCAACCTCTCTCCCCTCCCCCAACCTCTCTCCCCTCCCCCAGGCCACAGTGAGAGAAGCAGATGATATAATGCCGATACCAGGGTCAAAGACGCAAAGGGAGGAGGGAAAGAGTGGAGGGAGAGACAAAAAAAGGAAATAGAAATGGAGAAGGATGAGAGAGAAAGAGAGTAAGTAGAGATGGAGATGGAAGAAGAGAGGGAGCAGAAGGAAAGAGATAATAAAAATGGAGAGGGACGAGAGAGGAAATAGAGATGGAGGGGAGAGAGAGGTGGAAAGAGAAGTAAAAGAAAAAGAGAGAAAGATGAAGGAAAGAATGGAAGAAGAGATGAGGAGAGCGAGAGAGAGAGAGATGGAGGGAGGGAGAAGCAACAAAGCAGGGAGATGACAGACGGGAAACAGCGGGAGGTGAGAGGAAAGGAAGAAGAAAGAGACGGAAGGAAAGGAGATGTAAGGAGGGGGAGATGTAGAGTGATAAGGAATTACTAAAGGAAGGAATACAGACAGAAAAGAGACAGTGAATAGAGTTGACGTGGGCAAGTTTGAGAAAGAGAGAGATCCCTTTACTTTCTCCCTTCCCTACCCACTTCCCTTCCTCCACCACTCCTCCCCTCCCTCCCTACGCCACCTCTCCCTCCCTCCCTCTCGCCACCAGCGCTGTAAAATAACCAAGTCTGCAGAATTTACTAAACTCTCTCTCTCTCTCTCTCTCTCTCTCTCTCTCTCTCTCTCTCTCTCTCTCCTTGCATTATTTCTTCCCTTCATTACTTTCTCATATCTTTATCTTATTTCCCTTTCTTTATCTTATTCCTTCAGTAATATTAGAAGTTTTAGTCCAGAGAGAGAAAGAGAGAGAGTCAGAGAGAGAGAGTCGCCTAATTATTGGCAGGATTATCGAGGAAGGGAGGGAGGATCTGGAGGAGAGGAGGATGGAGGGAGGGAATATCGAGTGGGGAGGAGGGAGAATCGAGATTAATTATCCTCTTGCTGAGAGAGAGAGAGAGAGAGAGAGAGAGAGAGAGAGAGAGAGAGAGAGAGAGAGAGAGAGAGAGAGAGAGAGAGAGAGAGAGAGTATATCCCCAAGCCCCTGAAGATTGATCGGGCTGTTATTGATATTATTATTATTATTATTATTATTATTGCCCTGCTAGTATTCCGTGTTAGCAGTTAGGCCTCATATATTAGCACTGAAGTGTTTTATTATTATTATTATTATTATTATTATTATTATTATTATTACCCTGCTAGTATTCCGTGTTAGCAGTTAGGCCTCATATATTAGCACTGAAGTGTTTCATTATTATTATTATTATTATTATTATTGCCCTGCTAGTATTCCGTGTTAGCAGTTAGGCCTCATATATTAGCACTGAAGTGTTTTTATTATTATTATTATTATTATTATTGCCCTGCTAGTATTCCGTGTTAGCAGTTAGGCCTCATATATTAGCACTGAAGTGTTTTATTATTATTATTATTATTATTATTATTATTATTATTGCCCTGCTAGTATTCCGTGTTAGCAGTTAGGCATCATATATTAGCACTGAAGTGTTTGTGGTTCTTGTTATCAGTGTTGGTGCTGTGGTTCAGATCTATTAACACCTTCACTACCACAGGCCTGCCCTAAGCCAAATTACACTGGCTGGCGGTAGAAAAAATTATGTATCAAAATTCGTCATGGTACTGAAGGGGTTGATGGAAACTCTCTCTCACCTCCAGGTTAAGGTAAGTTGCATTGGATAAATAATAATAATAATAATAATAATAATAATAATAATAGTAGTAGTAGTTGTAGTAGTAGTAGTAGTAGTAGTAGTAATTAAGTAAGCCAGAGGCGAGGTCATTTGTTGGTTAGTGGTAAAAGTGTTTGTGTATCGAGTGTACAGTGTGTGGTGTTAGGAGGCTGCCAGTACAAGACAATATTGACCTGGTGTTGTACACTTTACCACTGAGCCACCACTGACTGACTGTGACAGGGTTATGCTGACGGTATTAACACTGTCAGCCACCACTGACTGACTGTGACAGGGTTATGCTGACGGTATTAACACTGTCAGCCACCACTGACTCACTGTGACAGGGTTATGCTGACGGTATTAACACTGTCAGCCACCACTGACTCACTGTGACAGGGTTATGCTGACGGTATTAACACTGTCAGCCACCACTGACTCACTGTGACAGGGTTATGCTGACGGTATTAACACTGTCAGCCACCACTGACTCACTGTGACAGGGTTATGCTGACGGTATTAACACTGTCAGCCACCACTGACTCACTGTGACAGGGTTATGCTGACGGTATTAACACTGTCAGCCACCACTGACTCACTGTGACAGGGTTATGCTGACGGTATTAACACTGTCAGCCACCACTGACTGACTGTGACAGGGTTATGCTGACGGTATTAACACTGTCAGCCACCACTGACTCACTGTGACAGGGTTATGCTGACGGTATTAACACTGTCAGCCACCACTGACTCACTGTGACAGGGTTATGCTGACGGTATTAACACTGTCAGCCACCACTGACTCACTGTGACAGGGTTATGCTGACGGTATTAACACTGTCAGCCACCACTGACTCACTGTGACAGGGTTATGCTGACGGTATTAACACTGTCAGCCACCACTGACTCACTGTGACAGGGTTATGCTGACGGTATTAACACTCTCAGGCTGCACTGACTCACTGTTGGCTCAATAAAACCGTCTAACAAGCTGGAATAAAATAAACTAATAAGGTTATGGTCAGTATTACCCATCATTTATAATTATAACACGGTAAATAAAACACAGGAGGTAAAATACTGCCTGCCATACAAAGCCATGCTGATGAGGAAAAGCGTCTGGTGTGCCCTTAGCTTCTGTCTTTAGCCCTCCAGCCTCCTGTGTCATGTTTACTGCTGCTGCCTCTATCCTTCTCCTCCCTGCCTGCCTCTATCCTTCTCCTCCCTGCCTGCCTCTATCCTTCTCCTCCCTGCCTGCCTCTATCCTTCTCCTCCCTGCCTGCCTCTATCCTTCTCCTCCCTGCCTCCCTCTATCCTTCTCCTCCCTGCCTCCCTCTATCCTTCTCCTCCCTGCCTCCCTCTAGCCTTCTCCTCCCTGCCTCCCTCTAGCCTTCTCCTCCCTGCCTCCCTCTAGCCTTCTCCTCCCTGCCTCCCTCTGTCCTTCTCCTCCCTGCCTCCCTCTGTCCTTCTCCTCCCTGCCTCCCTCTATCCTTGTCCTCCCTGCCTCCCTCTATCCTTGTCCTCCCTGCCTCCCTCTATCCTTCTCCTCCCTGCCTCCCTCTATCCTTCTCCTCCCTGCCTCCCTCCATCCTTGTCCTCCCTGCCTCCCTCTATCCTTGTCCTCCCTGCCTCCCTCTATCCTTGTCCTCCCTGCCTCCCTCCATCCTTCTCCTCCCTGCCTCCCTCCATCCTTGTCCTCCCTGCCTTCCTCTATCCTTCTCCTCCCTGCCTCCCTCTATCCTTCCCCTCCCTGCCTCTCTCTGTCCTTCTCCCTTCATTCCTCCCTCTATCTTTCCTTCCTTTCTCCCCTATCCTTCTCCTCCCGTCCTCTCTCCCTCCTTCTCCTCCCATCCTCCCTCTATCCTTCTCCTTCCTTCCTTTCTCTTCCTCGACTTTCTTCCACCTCTCACCCTCCTTTTTTTCCTTTCGTCTTTCACTTTCTCTTTTCTTCTTTTCCTTCTTTTCTCTGTCTCCTTCCTCCCGTTTCATTCTCTTTTCTTTCCCTTGCCTTTTCCTTCTCTCTCACTCACCTATCCCAGCATCCTCTCCTCCTCTTCCTCCTCTTTCCCCTTCCTCTGTTCTCCACAACCCATGCTCATATCCGGACACTGTATTAAAATCTCTCCACCACACTTCTCGCTTTGTTTCCTTCCATCCTCTCCCTCCCCCACTCTCTCCCATTCCATCCTACCCCCTTTTCCTCTCTCTCTCTCTCTCTCTCTCTCTCTCCCGCTGCGGCTTTGTGGCTGCTCTCTCTGCATTATAATACTGAGGAGGAAGAATAGACGATTATCACTTTAATATATTGAAAAGAGAGAGAGAGAGAGAGAGAGAGAGAGAGAGAGAGAGAGAGAGAGAGAGAGAGAGAGAGAGAGAGAGAGAGAGAGAGAGAGACTCAGTAAATTCAATAAAACCAGCGAAAAATCAAATCCCGAACGGAGTGCAAAGAACAAAGGAAAATCCATGATGATAAAATCTATAGAAAAAAATACAATAAAAATACAGATGGTAAAAAAAGTTGAAAAAATATGAATGAAGGACGAAAATAAAAAAAATGGCGATCAGAGTGAAAGGGAAAAATGAAGAGGAAAATATGGGACTCAAAAACAGTGTGGCGTTGGCGGTTGAGAGAGAGAGAGAGAGAGAGAGAGAGAGAGATGCGTTTGAAAGGTTTGCATCACATCCCCCAAAAGTAAATACAGAGGGTCAGTGTGGGTAAAGTGCTGTAGGAGAGAGAGAGAGAGAGAGAGAGAGAGAGAGAGAGAGAGAGAGAGAGAGAGAGAGAAAAAAAACAGAGAGAGAGAGAAGGAATGAGAGGCTTTGAAGACTTAGAAGAAAGGAAAACGGAAGCGTACAGGGAGGGGGGAGGAGGAGTGACTGTGTGTGTGTAATTCACCGGGTCGGTCAGGATCACTTGATGGTCGTGATCGTCAGCTTTTACCCTCCCGGAAGGGAGCTGAGAGCTCATATAGTCCGATCTAAGGGCAAGGCTGTGACCTTCACACACGCACACACCCGTCCCCTTGCTCAAGGGGGACAGTAACCACCCACTTCGTCAGTGAAACTTTTCGCAACCTGAGCGAGGCGCGAACTCCCGTCCACCAGTTGGCAGGCGAGAGCGTTACCACTGCACCAGCGAGCGGTGCACACTGTGTGTGTGTGTGTGTGTGTGTGAGTGTGTGTGTGACAGAGAGAGAGAGAGAGAGAGAGGGGGGGGCCTCAAATTTCAGTTGATTCTCTCTCTCTCTCTCTCTCTCTCTCTCTCTCTCTCTCTCTCTCTCTCTCTCCATTCCTGTCCACTCATACTCTCTCTCCCTCTCTTTCTTTTCTCCCTCCGTCTTCCTGTTTCCTTCCCACCGCGCTAATGGTGGGGAGAGCGGCTGTATAAGACGGCAGTGTTGGAGAGAGAGAGAGAGAGAGAGAGAGAGAGAGAGAGAGAGAGAGAGAGAGAGAGAGAGAGAGAGAGAGAGAGAGAGAGAGAGAGAGAGGTAGTCATAAAAATACAGTATAAACATGAAGGAGATGGGTAAAGGTGTGTGTAGATGTGTAAGGTAGTAAGTTGGTTGGTAGCCATGTTGTGTGTATAGATAGATGGATAGGTGGAAGGATACAGGTAGGTAGATATAGATGGGTGGATAGATACAGATATGGTACAGATATAGATAGATAGATAGATAGATAGATCGATGTGATGGTGAAGGATAGTTTGTGTTATAAAAGTGAATGTCATAGGTGAGTATGTGTGTTGTAATATGAGCTGTGTGTCGATAAGAGCAGTGTGTTGTATGTGTAAGTGTGTTTGTATTGTGAGTGTGTAATGCATGTTGGGTGAGTGTGTAGTGCATGTTGGGTGAGTGTGTAGTGTATGATGGGTGAGTGTGTAGTGCATGACGGGTGAGTGTGTAGTGCATGATGGGTGAGTTTGTAGTGCATGATGGGTAAGTGTGCAGTGCATGATGGGGTGGGTGTGTAGTGCATGATGGATGAGTGTGTAGTGCATGATGGGGTGAGTGTGTAGTGGTGTGGAGGGACGGCAGTATAGTGAGGGTAGTGTGCACTGTATATGAGTTGTATTGTAACAGTCAAATACTTGAGGCGATTAGAGAGTGTGTTATGGTGTGAGAGGCGGCATTATAGTGAGGCCAGAGTGAGTTATTTGAAAGATACGTATGATTTATTAGGAGACCAGTGATGAAAGAAGAGACAGGGATAAAACTGGAGAGGAGGAGAAAGGGAGAGGAAGCCAAAGAAGAACTAAGAAGATGAAGAGAAACATTAAATAAGGATAAAGGAAGAAGGCAGCGACCATAAGTGAAACAGAACGAAGGAAGGAAAGACACGGAAATATTTAGAAGGGTGAGGCAGGGAAGGTGCAGTTGAGAGAGAGAGAGAGAGAGAGAGAGAGAGAGAGAGAGAGAGAGAGAGAGAGAGAGAGAGAGAGAGAGAGAGAGAGAGAGAGAGAGAGAGAGAGAGAGAGAGAGAGAGAGAGAGAGAGAGAGAGAGAGAGAGAGAGAGAGAGAGAGAGAGAGATGAAAAAAGGGAGAAAAGTGAGAGTGCAGTGGGGGGTCGAGAAGGGAGGAGATGACTACCCTTAACGATGCTTGATTGTTTTTACTCTCTCACTCTCTCTCTCTCTCTCCTTCCTTACGATTTCTTTTTATCTTTTACCTTCCAATTATCTTCCTCTCTCCTTCCCATTCTTCCTCTTGGTTTCCCATCTTTCCTCTCTCCCTCCCTTCCAGCCTTCCTCTTAACTCTCCCTTCCCTCATCCCTTCCTTCCTCTTGACCCTCTTCCCCTTGCCCATTTATCTTCATTTACCTCCCTCCCTTCCTCGCTTTCACTAACAGGCAAACAATCAATTAGTTACAAATGATGCTTTTGAGAGAGAGAGAGAGAGAGAGAGAGAGAGAGAGAGAGAGAGAGAGAGAGAGAGAGAGAGAGAGAGAGAGAGAGAGAGAGAGAGAGAGAGAGAGAGAAGCGATGCATCTCGACATTAGGATAAAAGGAGAGAATACAGAACCAAGAAAGAGGGAGGGAGGGAAGAAAGGAGAGGGGAGGGAGGGAGGGAGAGGGGAGGGTAGGGAGGTAAGAGGGAATAATGGACATCTCATCTCAGACAGTAAAGAGGCAGTTCTGGAGTGACTCACCCTCTTTTTCCCCTCTTTACATCTTCCCTCACATCTTCCTCTTATCTCACTCTCTTACCTTCAGCTTATCTTCATTTTTGTTATATTTCTGTCTTTTCCCCACATCTCACTGTCATTTTACCACATTTCCTTATCTGTTCGTCATCTTATCATCTTCTTCACCATCCATTATTTTCCTCTCATCATTTCCTTCATTTTTCTTTTTTTTTGGTTCATGTTCCTTCATTTTCTGGGCATACTCTCGTATTTTATCATTATCTTTCCAGCTGTTATTACGGAATATAAGTTAATATCGCACACCACACGTATTTCTCTGTCTATCTCCCTATCTGTCTATTTCCAGACGCCTTATCCCATAAGGAGTGGTCACAAACAAATCACCTCCACGTCGCCCTGTCCTGTCATTTGGCTACCCTTCCTCCAACCCGCACATTCTTCTGTCATGTATCTCTCCATCCCTCCATCTTATCCTTGATCTAATATAAACAAGTAGACTTTTATCTCAGCCAAAAAAAAAACAAAAAAAAAAAACAGCAAAACTAAATACCAAAATAAACCGTAGGAGTGAGTGAGGCCATAGAGAATACAGACAGCCCCGGCCCAAGCCCGTGCCTCCAACTTACCGGGGAAGTGCATTGTTTGTCTTACTGTTTTGTATTTACAGCGACTTTGTACAGGTTGTAGGCAGCACCTCTTCCTTAGTGACATACAGTATACTACATTTACACTTCGTATCGTCCTGTATGTTACTGATACAAAGTTTGTTGATATTAAAACAATAAATGTCCGTATGTATTATATGCAAATACATACCTGTAGTTGAGCTAGAGCTTTGTATTTTAAGTGACTTTGGTGAGTTTGTAGCCTGTCTTCGTTAGCGATATGTAATGCACTTACACCTCAGTGTCCTCATTGTTACTGATTCAAAGCCATCTGTGCCACCTGTGTACTACATTCAGTCGCTCTCTCAACATTTATGGGTCCCTGTGCCACCTGTGTACTACAGGTGCTGTGCCACCTGTGTACTACAGGTGCTGTGCCACCTGTGTACTACAGGTGCTGTGCCACCTGTGTACTACAGGTGCTGTGCCACCTGTGTACTACAGGTGCTGTGCCACCTGTGTACTACAGGTGCTGTGCCACCTGTGTACTACAGGTCCTATGCCACCTGTGTACTACAGGTCCTGTGCCACCTGTGTACTACATTCAGTCGCTGTCAACGTTTGTCAAGTAGACACTGTTCTGTCCACTACTAGCCACTCACAGCCCAAAATGTTTACCTCAAGTTTTTTAAGCAGTTTTTATTCACATCAACGCCTTTCAGCCCCATGACGTAGTTTTTATATATTATTTGTCATTTTTGCTGTTTCCATACTGTTTATTTAACTTACGACAGTTTTGGAATTCAGGCGTAAGATATAACATTGCTTTAGCTCTTTGCCTGCCTGAGAACTGTGGTAAACAATATATACAGTGTGGTGGTGGCAGCAGCAGTAATGACCATCTCAGCCTGAAGGGGTTATATAGCACAAGACCAGTATTATAACACTCTCTCTCTCTCTCTCTCTCTCTCCTTCCCCCCCCCCAACCCAGCGTTTCGTGTTCATTAATTGGGTTAATTCGTCACGCAGCCGTTTTACAGATTTGCGCCAACTGAGAGAGAGAGAGAGAGAGAGAGAGAGAGAGAGAGAGAGAGAGAGAGAGAGAGAGCTAAACAATTCGTGCCATCCGCAGGTGTGTTAATTAATGAAGGTAATTTCTCGGTCATTAAAGGTGGACCTGATTTTTCCAGACTTTAGCTATTATGTGAGCTGGAGAGTTGGTGGCAGTAAATAGATAGATAGATAGATAGATAGATATTAGTTTAGTTTTGTTTGATAGATAGGCTGATCGATAGACAAATAGACTGTGTTAATCGGTTCAGGCCGAGGACGTATTTGTGTTTCCATCTGTGCTGTGTATAGGTTAGGAGAGGTTTAGAACTGGAGGAATGAGAGAGAGAGAATGAAAGAGAGAGAGAGAGAGAGAGAGAGAGAGAGAGAGAGAGAGAGAGAGAGAGAGAGAGAGAGAGAGAGAGAGAGAGAGAGAGAGAGAGAGAGAGACAGAGACAAAGAATATTTGTGGAGGAGTGGAAGAAAGAAGAAGGGACAGAAGAAAGGAGGGAGAGAGAAAAGAGGAAGGTTATGAATAAATACACTATCTGGTTCCCACACCCTTCACGAGGAGGAGGGACGCATGAGGAGGAGGAGGAGAGTATGGAGGTGGGGGAGGAAAAAGATATGAAGAGGGAGAAATGGAGGAGAAGGGAGGAATAGGGTGGGGGAGGTGAGAAGAATACAGAGGAGGAGGATACAGGAGGAGGAGGAAAGATAAAGGAAGAGGGAGGCATAGGAGGTGGATAAGGGTGCTTGGGTCTCTTCACACCGACGACATATTTCCTGTTTAAATCTTGCTGTGTTCAGGCGATTCTCCTGAGGTCAGAAGGCAGTGACGGGGAGCCTACACGTGGTGACGCTGTGCACCCTGGGTGGAGCAGCTGTGGCGTCAACCTGGGAGACAACGCTGGGCACTGTGCGTGGACCAGCTGTGGTGTCCACCCGAGAGCCAAACCTTCCTCTATATCCCCGCACTTCGCCGTGGGAAGGACCCTAGTGGGTGGAGCAGCTGTGGCGTCCACCCGGGAGACAAACCTTCCCGTGTATCCCCGCAACTCGCCGTGGGGAGGACCCTAGTGGGGCACTGTGTACCACAAGGGGTCGCTGGATCCCTACACGGTATATGTACCGTACTGCACCTGTAGGACGGCACCAAGGAAGGTACTACTGGCCTGTGGTGGATAGATCGGAGATAAACAACAACAACAACAAGAACAACAACAACACATGAGGTTAGTGGGACAAGTAGTGTTAGACAGCCCTGGTTAATCCTTCACCACCAGGTACCAGACAACCTTGGTTAATGCTTCACCACCAGGTACCAGACAGCCTTGGTTAATGCTTCACCACCAGGTACCAGACAGCCTTGGTTAATCCTTCACCACCAGGTACCAGACAACCTTGGTTAATCCTTCACCACCAGGTACCAGACAGCCCTGGTTAATCCTTCACCACCAGGTACCAGACAGCCTTGGTTAATGCTTCACCACCAGGTACCAGACAGCCCTGGTTAATCCTTCACCACCAGGTACCAGACAGCCTTGGTTAATGCTTCACCACCAGGTACCAGACAGCCCTGGTTAATCCTTCACCACCAGGTACCATGTCTAGGTTACATATAATATTCATGTAGCATCAGCAGTGCACTACACTATGACGTATTGGCCTGAAGGGGTTAAGAGCAGGAAAGAGGGAACCGGTGTGGATGGGGAAGGAGGAGGAGGAGGACGAGGAGGTAGGGGAGGAAGAGGAGGAGGAGGAAATGTGGTAGGAAAAGGAGGAATTAAGTGAAGTGGGATACGAAAAGTAATCCACAAGCATAATACTGTATTTGTGTATTTATTTATCCACACCCATGTTATTGTTTTATGTATTTATTTATGTATATTATCCTGACGGTTGTATTTCCTGAGACCCCTAAGTACTTCCTAAGATAAATTAAATCGTCTGATGATACCAAACATTAACAAAAAAAAAAAAAATTGTCATCTGAATGAAGTTATTAAAGGAAATTATTGCAGTGTGTGTGTGTGTGTGTGTGTGTGTGTGTGTGTGTGTGTGTGTATGTGTGTGTGTGCGTGCGTGCGTGCGCGTCCTAACCACACCTCCAATTTCCCGCCACAACACTAATTTAAAAAGTTAATCGCCATGGACAGAGTTAGTGATGTGTGTGTGTGGGGGGGGTGAGTGGGAGGGGGTAACCGGGGCAGCATGTCTATTCCCCACACCAGCAGACTGAGCCATTCCCACAGCACAAGATAGAAGGATGCAGTATATTGACAGCCCTGTATAATATACAGTATATGTATGTATATAGATAAATGTGTATATGTATGTATGTAGGTATATGTGTACATGTATGTAGGTATCAGTGCCACTTCAAAACTATGAGTGTTGTTTTTAATTAAAGGACAGAATGGTACCCGGCCATGGGTTTCAACAGCATTAAAAATACCGACATGAAAATATTGTTATATGTTTTAGGGAGACCAAGGGGAAAGGGCAAGGGGGAAAGGGGGAAAAAGAGAAGGAGGGGGAGGAAAGGAGGAAGAGGAGAGGGAGGGGGAAGGACATGGGGAAGAGGAGAGGGAGGGCGAAGGACGAGGAAGAGGAGAGGGAGGGGGAGTGCATGAGGAAAAAAAGAAAGGAAATGGAAATGAACGAGGAAAGAAACCAGGAAAAGGAAAGTGCTAAAGAACAAGAAATGTAAAAGGAAAGGTGAGGACCAGACAACGATGAGAGAGAGAGAGAGAGAGAGAGAGAGAGAGAGAGAGAGAGAGAGAGAGAGAGAGAGTGTATAGTATATCCTAATATAATTTTAATATAAGCAATCGTTTCTTAAATAGAATGCTTGAATACACAAAGAAAAAAAATCTTATTACAAACTTTGTGTGTGTGTGTGTGTGTGTGTGTGTGTGTGTGTGTGTGTGTGTGTGTGTAGAACCTTTTCTCTCCACTCTACGCTACTCGTCATCCTTCTCCTTCCCTCCTCTTCTTTTCTCTCTCTTTCTTCTCCTTTTCTCACCAGAATTTCTTCTGACCTCACCCATTTCCTCTACTCCTCTTCTGTCCCTCCCTCTTTTTTTTTTTCTTTCCCACTCTTCTCCCTTCCACTTCCCCTTCCTCTCTTTTTTCTCTTTCCATTCTCCTTATCCCTCCCTCCTTTTTCCCCTTTCCCACTCTCCTTCTTTCTCACCCTCTCATTGTTCCCTTTCTCACTCTCCGTATCCCCCTTACCTCTTCCTCTCCCTCTCCTTGTCCTACTCCATGTCCCTCTCCTTTCTCCCCCCTGTCTTCCCCTATACTTCCCTCTCGTGTTCAGCTGTTTCTGCTCCTCCCCTCCTTTCTCTCCCGCTTCCCCTCCCCCTTCCACTTCACCTCCCTGTCCCCCCTCTTTCTTTCTCTCATTCCTCCCGCCCCCTCTCACTTCACTTCTCTCTCCCCCTCCCCTTCCTCTCCCCCTCCCCTTCACCTCTTCCCCCCCCCCCTTTGTAATCCCGTAATCAGTGCCAGGCCACTCCGATAAAACTTTGATGAAAACCTGGTACAGAACTCTGTCTCTGTCTCTGTCTCTGTCTCTCTCTCTCTCTCTCTCTCCGCATAAATAACACCTCTTCTTAACCTATTTATTTTGCTTATTGTACCTTATTACCCTTTGCTGTGTTATATAAATCCTTCCAGTATCGCCATACTCCGCATAAATAACACCTCTTCCTAACCAGTTTATTGTTTATTGTTCCTTATTACCCTTTGCTGAGTTATATAAATCCTTCCAGTATCGCCATACTCCGCATAAATAACACCTCTTCCTAACCAGTTTATTGTGTTTATTGTACCTTATTACCCCTTGCTGTGTTATATAAATCTTACCTTTACCCCCTGGGGGTAGGTTTTTTTTTTTTTTTTTTTTCAAGAATACTCCCCCAGTATCCCTGTTTGTCGTAAAAGGCGACTAAAAGGGTTGGCGGAGGGTTAATGCCCCTCCCCGGAAAACACCTAACCAAAAAGTCAAACAATAAGCCTCGGACAAGGACTGACCAAAAGATGACGACCAAGGACCGGACAAAGGACATGGTAATTGGAACATTGAATGCAAGGGGAGCGAATGATGAGGTGAAAGAGAGAGAGATTGTCCAGGTGCTTGAGGGTGCGAAAGTTGATGTATGCGGAATAATTGAAACTAAATGGTGAGGTGAGAGTGTGAGAGAATGGGAGTATGGATGGGGTATATGTGCAGGAGTAGGTGAGAAAGAGGGCAAAAGAAGGAGCATGTATAGTTGTGAGTAAAGGATGGAAGGAGAGCATAAGAGAGTGTGGATCAGATGGGTCAAGGATTGTGTGGGTAAGATTGAAAGTTGGAATACAAATGTGGGTGATTGTGTGTGTGTATGCACCAACGCAAGATTGTGCAAGCAGAGTGAGAGAAGAGTTCTGGACAAATGTGGAAGTGTGCATGGAAAAGTTTGGAAGGAATGAGAGTGTTTTTGTTCGGTGATATGAATGGTAAAGTAGGGAATGTGAAGGTGGATGGAATAGTTGGTGAGTGGGGTGTGGCTGCTGAGATAGATGAGAATGGCAGTGCGTTAGTGGACATTTGTGCTGGGAGGGGGTTGGTGATAGCCAATACTCTCTTCAGGCACAAAATGATCCACAGGTATACATGGCGAGTGGTGAGAACGGTGGGTGGTGAACTGAATGAAAGGAAGGCAATGATTGATTATGTGTGTGTGGATGAAAGGATGCGAAAATGTGTAATGGATGCAAGAGCTTATAGAGGTTGGGGGGGTGGACTTTCTGACCACTACTTGGTGGTGGCCAGAATCAAGATCCAATTAAGATGGAGAAATAGAAGAAGGGAGGGATGGGAAGAAGGAATATTTGTAAGGAGAGTGGAAAGGTTACAAGAAGATGAGAAAAAGGCAGAGTATAAGAGAGAAGTGGAGGAACGATTAGGCAAATATGAATTGGAGCAGATGGCGAACGTGGAAGGTGTGTGCAGGATATTCACAGAAGAAATATGTGCAGCGTGTGATGTGGTGTGTGGGATGAAGAGAAGACGGAGGTGTGTGCAAGGAACAGCGTGGTGGAATGAAGAGGTGAGACAGGCTGTGGTACAAAAGAAGAAAGCATACAATGAATGGATGAGAAATAGGGGTGTGGAAGAAGTTGAGATGCGGAAGAAAGAGTTATATGTAGAAACAAAGAGAGAGGTGAAAAGATTATTAAGAGAGAGTAAGAAGAGATTGGATGAGGAATTTGGAAGGAACTTGAGTGTAAAATGGAGGAACTGTAAGAAAATGTTCTGGAAAGAGGTGAAAAGATTAAGACAGGGTGGAAGTGAAGTTAGCAGGGGAGTGAAAGATAAAAATGGTAGATTACTAGTGGAGAAGGGAGAAAAAGTGAGCAGATGGAGAGAACACTTTAAGGAATTGCTGAACATAGAGGATGGAAGTAATGCGAGTATAAGTGGCTGGGGAATGGCTGGGAGAAGGAGGGAGGTGAGAAGATAGGAAGAAATCAGTAGGATAGAAGTTGTGAAAGCAATGAAGAAAGTTAAATTGGGGAAAGCCCCAGGAATTGATGGAGTGTGTGGTGAAATGCTGAAGTATGGGGGAGAGATAGTAGTAGAATGGATGTGGAAAATGTGCAGATTGGCCTGGGAGGAAGGTAGAGTCCCGGAGGATTGGAAGCCAGGTATAATTATTCCCTTGTACAAAGGAAAAGGGGAAAAAGAAGTGTGTGGTAATCATAGGGGCATTTGTCTTCTTAGTCTATCTATCTATCTATTGCCAGACGCCTCAATCCCGTTTGGGGTGGCCACAAACAAATCGCCTCCAAGTCGCCCTGTCCCCTGCCATTTCACTCCCCTGCTCCCAACTCACACCCCCCTCTCTCATATACCTCTCCACCCCATCTCTCCATCTCATCCTCGGCCTCCCCCTCCCTCTTTCCCCCTCCACCTCACTCACATACACTCTCTTCGTCAGTCTTTCACCCGCCATCCTCTCCACATGGCCAAACCACCTCAGTGTGTTCCTCATAACGCTTCCTATCACATCCACATCCACACCACATCGCTCCTTTATATCCTCATTCGTCAGCCTGTCTCTCCATGTGACTCCACAGGCTCCTCTTAAATAACTCATTTCCACGGCTCTCACTCTTGACTTGTGTCCTTCCAACAACGTCCAAGCTTCACTTCCGTACGTTAGAGTTGGTATCACAATACTGTCATGTAGTAACTTTTTCACTTCCATGCTCACTTCCCTGTTTCTTATCACTGCTTTCAAAGAACCAGCAATCTTTCTTCCCTGCTGTACCCTTTCAAGCACTTCACCCTCCAAACCTCCATCCTTACTCATCACACTACCCAAGTACTTAAACGTACTCACATTTTCCAATTCCTCACCATCCAACCTCGCTGTACTATTGGCCACAGAAGTTTCGTTCCTCTCATTGTGGGCGATTTGATGAATGTGGCAACGTTGCATTCCCCCCCTCTTCACCCCCTCCCTCCACCCGTCTCCCCAGATAGCTTCTGAGGTTTATGAACCGCGTTGTGAAGCACCTGAACGTTCGAGTTTACTGCATGTTACTCGATATGATGGGCATGATATATTATGCCTGTTGCTAATGAAAAATTTGCGAGTTTCATGACTGTATTCATTTTTGCAGGAGTTATTAGAATGTATAAATGTGTCATGCCATTTGTACCAAATCACAGTAGTACTACCAAATACTAAAGCATCTGGCGTTACTTCTGACATTCTTCCAGTGTTATTAATGACTACACTCTTATAATCTGCTTAGGCCGACCAGTGCTACGAACAAGTTAAGGAAATTTTTTTTTTTTTTTTTTCTCATCTATTCATTCCTTTATGAATTCATTAATATCGAAAGAGTGAGAGCAACAAATTTAAAATAGAAATTAAGAATACGCACAAGTCTGTCAAAGTGATAAGCACATTAGAAACTGGCAACATCCAAGGGTGAACATACTAGATGAAGTAATATTGTAATAAAAATTAAAGAAGATTACCCGACAGAACACTGACAACCAGATAATTAGATTGTGTCGATAATATAGGTGATATGGCAGCCCTATCACAATCTAGGGCTCAGCCATAAAATCCCTCGTTACGACAGTAAAATCGGTGTAATCTTTTACCTTTCTTCCATCATGCGTTTCTCTGTAATACCAGTATCCACTAGAATAAGACCACTGATGAGGAGGGATCCAGTAATGAAGACATTATGTAAACGGATGTGTCACTCAGAACGCATGTATGAAAAATAAAGAAACGGCATCAGAAGTGTGACTGTAAAAAAGCATAATAATACGGCGCCGTCTAACAGGGGTGGAGGATGAAAAGGCTCACATAGGAAATGATGAAAGGCATATAAAAAGTGAACACTGATGAGTATGAAATACTCTACAGACAAAAGAAGAGACTGAGCGACGACAATAACATGTCGAAGGACAAGGATAGACGTGGAAAGGCAAGGTGAGAAGGCGAAGGATAGGAAGACTGAAACCAAGTATATAAATGATATATGAGTAAATATTTGTCGGTAGTAATAGTCATTCTATTTGTAATATATATTACTGTATGCAGTTTTACAAAAGGAAAGGCAAGGTGAGAAGGCGATGGATAGGGAGACGGAAACCAAGTATATAAATGATCTATGGGTAAGTATTTGTCCGTAGTAATAGTCAGTATATTTGTAACATATATTACTGCATACAGTTTGACAAAAGGAAAGGCAAGGTGAGAAGGCGAAGGATAGTTAGACTGAAGCCATGTATATAAAGATAAATGGATATTGTCCGTACTAATGGTCATAATATTTGTAACATATTACTGTATATAGTTAAAAAGATATATGGGTAAACTATAATGAAATAACTAAGCATCATTTACTCTGCATTATTTCTTCGCATCTGTATATTTGTTCGTAGTAGTAGTCAGCGTATCTACCTATAACCTATATTACTGTAAACGGTTTGATAAAAATAAACGAGGAAAGAAAGTGAGAAGGGGAAGGATTGGCAGACTGAAAAAAAAAAAAAAAAAAAAAAAAAAAATATATATATATATATATATATATATATATATATATATATATATATATATATATATATATATATATATATATATATATATATATATATATATATATATATATATATATATATATATATATATATATATATATATATATATATATATATATATATATATGGAAATATAATCAAATTAGTAAACATTTACTCTGAATTATTTCATCATATTTACATATTTGTCCGTAGTAGTATCATTGTATCTATAACATTACTGTATTGTGTTTTTTTAAAAAGGTAACCATTATGCATATATATATATATATATATATATATATATATATATATAGAGAGAGAGAGAGAGAGAGAGAGAGAGAGAGAGAGAGAGAGAGAGAGGGGGGGGGTGGAAGAAGAAAAACAAATTACCGAGAGAAACAATGATAGAGAGAAACTATAAAATTATCCGGTAACCAAGTCAGAGGCAGCTCATGACAAATGACTATGTTTATGAAACAAATGTAGATAAACATTTTATTTTCCCAAATATACTGTATTATGGAAGATTATTCAGTTATGTATTACAGTTAACATAATATGGCACGCATCGTGCATGAAAACCAGTGAATCATCGTCACTAAGCTACATGTCAATGTAATAAGGAAAAATATGTAATACATAGTGTTTATTTTATAGTTATTACAACATGAAGTGACATTTTCCCTGCAAGGAGAACCTTAAAAGAAAACATATATATATTGTTTCCAATTTTGACCCAATACCTTTGGTTATTTACGCACGTTCATACATGTGTAAAAGGTCATGCATTTCATTTCATATATTCACAGGACAATCCTTAACTTCTCCCACCCGATAAATAAATAAACTTAAATGATATTGATACAGTCAGGTAACCAAACATGGTTACAATAAAAGTTTCAACCTGTTCAAAATTAAATCTAATATTTAGTCCACCCTCCATCGCATTCTATTACCTCTTGCAATCGCTGTGGCATAGATGAAACATCATTATATATGATGTGTGCATTGCGTCTGAATGTCTCCCACTCAGCCCTGCTGTGATCCAGTAACTGGCGGGAGGTTCTCTCCTGGCCAGGCACCCATGAATTAACAATGCTTCCCCATACATTTTCTATAGGGTTGAGGTCACATCCCCTGCTAGGCCATTCCAGAAGCTCTAGATGTCGTTGCTTCTCAAACCAGCATCTGACAATTCTCGCTGTGTGGATGGGCGAATTATCCTAGGAATGGAGAGAAAACAGGACAGGTTAACGATTGTCTTACAGTGTTCACACGTGACCGGTAAAGTTCATTCCTACTGCTTGTAGGCAATGATTAAGACTAATTCCAGTAAAAAATCATCTATCGTTTAGTATAATGAATTTAGTAAGAGCCATTAAATACCCAAATGGTTGTCAAACTGCTCTTGAAATTACGATGAGACAGTTCATATGAATAGGACCCCGATGCACTTATTTTTAATCATGAAAAAGTGTTTAATTGTAAAAGTGACTAATAGTATATGGCATATATATTTACTATAAACAACAAACACACACACCTGCATATAGATGATCTGCTCAGGATAAGGCAGGGCAAAACTTCGTACACTAGGCAGCATTACCTCTTCCAGGATCTCTATGTATTTTTCAGAGTTGAACCTCCCGTCTATTTCTGCCATTTCTCCAATTCCATAGAGGTGTATCCAACCCCACACATTGGCCGTCACATGGCCACTTCTGGCCACCTCGTAGATGTTGCGCCTGTTATACCTAGTGCCGTTTACCCTCCAACAGTGAAGTCGGCCATGGGTTGACGAAGAAAATGACTTCTCATCTGAGAAGAAACTCGGCCCCAGAATGATTTTTCTTTGTCAACATGCTGGTGAGCAAAGCGAAGCCTGGCCTCACGATGTCTATCGTCAAGTAGCCCTTTCACTGCATGAGTTCGGTGATGATGTCCTGTTTCGTGAAGTCGCCTCCTAACAGTTTCTGCAGACACATTCATATGCAGCCTTTCCTGGATAGCAACTGCGTTGGTGAAAGGATCGTTTTCAACTTCGCCAATTATTTGTCTGTCCTCTTGAGGGGTGGTTTTTCTCGGTGCTCCACACCTAGGGCGATCTAGTAGACAGGCAGATTCCTCCCATCTTTGAATCCACCGTCGCACAGTTGGCTTAGATAAACCGAGGTGTGCTGCTATCTCTGCTACAGTGTGGCCTGCTTCCTTCATGCCAATAATTTGGCCTCGCTTTGCTAACTTGTCTTGAGGTGGATCCATTGCTTAAGGTTGTCATTTCCTGGCGGTGGTGCAACGGGTTATGAGAACAAAACCGTGCCATGAGATATCAGAACACCTCGGATTCTGAGGAGTAAATCCTGGAGGGAGGGGAGGGGGAGGAAGAGGGTGGATAAACGCCTTCCTTACAGATGGTTCGGAGAATTCGCACTTTACAATTTGAATTCTTCCTTCCCTCTCTCTCTCTCTCTCTCTCTCTCTCTCTCTCTCTCTCTATATATATATATATATATATATATATATATGCTTAATGGTGTCTATTATTTTTTTAAACAGTATACAGTAATATATGTTATAGATATAATGATATTACTACGGAAAAATATATAAATATGATGAAATAATTCAGAGTTAACGATGTTTACTTACTTGATGATACTTCCCAATATGTCATTATTTTATATACCTGGTTTCCGTCTTCCTATCCATCGCCTTCTCACCTTGCCTTTCCTTTTGTCAAACTGTATACAGTAATATATGTTACAAATATACTGACTATTACTACGGACAAATACTTACCCATAGATCATTTATATACTTGGTTTCCGTCTCCCTATCCATCGCCTTCTCACCTTGCCTTTCCTTTTGTAAAACTGCATACAGTAATATATATTACAAATAGAATGACTATTGCCACCGACAAATATTTACTCATATATCATTTATATACTTGGTTTCAGTCTTCCTATCCTTCGCCTTCTCACCTTGCCTTTCCACGTCTATCCTTGTCCTTCGACATGTTATTGTCGTCGCTCAGTCTCTTCTTTTGTCTGTAGAGTATTTCATACTCATCAGTGTTCACTTTTTATATGCCTTTCATCATTTCCTATGTGAGCCTTTTCATCCTCCACCCCTGTTGGACGGCGCCGTATTATTATGCTTTTTTACAGTCACACTTCTGATGCCGTTTCTTTATTTTTCATACATGCGTTCTGAGTGACACATCCGTTTACATAATGTCTTCATTACTGGATCCCTCCTCATCAGTGGTCTTATTCTAGTGGATACTGGTATTACAGAGAAACGCATGATGGAAGAAAGGTAAAAGATTACACCGATTTTACTGTCGTAACGAGGGATTTTATGGCTGAGCCCTAGATTGTGATAGGGCTGCCATATCACCTATATTATCGACACAATCTAATTATCTGGTTGTCAGTGTTCTGTCGGATAATCTTCTTTAATTTTTATTACAATATTACTTCATCTAGTATGTTCACCCTTGGATGTTGCCAGTTTCTAATGTGCTTATCACTTTGACAGACTTGTGCGTATTCTTAATTTCTATTTTAAATTTGTTGCTCTCACTCTTTCGATATTAATGAATTCATAAAGGAATGAATAGATGAGAAAAAAAAAAAAAAAAAATTTCCTTAACTTGTTCGTAGCACTGGTCGGCCTAAGCAGATTATAAGAGTGTAGTCATTAATAACACTGGAAGAATGTCAGAAGTAACGCCAGATGCTTTAGTATTTGGTAGTACTACTGTGATTTGGTACAAATGGCATGACACATTTATACATTCTAATAACTCCTGCAAAAATGAATACAGTCATGAAACTCGCAAATTTTCATTAGCAACAGGCATAATATATCATGCCCATCATATCGAGTAACATGCAGTAAACTCGAACGTTCAGGTGCTTCACAACGCGGTTCACAAACCTCAGAAGCTATCTGGGGAGACGGGTGGAGGGAGGGGGTGTAGAGGGGGGGAATGCAACGTTGCCACATTCATCAAATCGCCCACAATGAGAGGAACGAAACTTCTGTGGCCAATAGTACATTCACTGACTTCACCTCTCTCAAAGACCATCACTTTACTCTTCCCTACATTCACCTTTAGATTCCGTTTCTTACACTCACTCAAACTCATCCACCAAGCCTTGCAGCTCCCCTTCGTCTTCACTCAACAACACAGTATCATCTGCAAGCAACAGTACAGGGAGTTTCCAAACACTATCCTCTCTCACCAGGGCCACTCCAACATCCACTACCCTACCTTGTACCTCTTTTATTACCCCATCCATGTACAGATTGAACAACCATGGAGACATGACACATCCATGTTTCAACCCAACTTTCAAAGAGAAAAATTCACTTAGTTCACCATCCACACGCACTGCAGCCTTCGCACCATCGTACATACTCTTCACAGCATTCAACAACTTCCCATCTACTCCATATATTCTTAACACTTTCCACAATCCTAGTCTATCCACCCTGTCATATGCTTTCTCCAAATCCATGAAAGCCGCATACAACTTCTTTCCCTTCTCTAGAAACTTTTCCACTAAAGATCTAAGAATGAATATCTGATCTACACAACCTCTTCCCTTCCTAAAGCCTCCCTGTTCTTCTCCAACTAATTTCTCTGTTCTTTCTCTAACTCTGTCAATAAGTATCCTACCATACACTTTTCCCATTATACTAAGAAGACAAATGCCCCTATGATTACCACACACTTCTTTTTCCCCTTTTCCTTTGTACAAGGGAATAATTATACCTGACTTCCAATCCTCCGGGACTCTACCTTCCTCCCAGTCCAATCTGCACATCTTCCACATCCATTCTACTACTATCTCTCCCCCATGCTTGAGCATTTCACCACACACTCCATCAATTCCTGGGGCTTTCCCTGATTTAACTTTCTTCATTGCTTCCACAACTTCTATCCTACTGATTTCTTCCTGTCTTCTCACCTCCCTCCTTCTCCCAGCCATTCCCCAGCCACTTATACTCGCAATACTTCCATCCTCCACGTTCAACAATTCCTTAAAGTGTTCTCTCCATCTGCTCACTTTTTCTCCCTTCTCCACTAGTAATCTACCATTTTTATCTTTCACTCCCCTGCTAACTTCACTTCCACCCTGTCTTACTCTTTTCACCTCTTTCCAGAACATTTTCTTACAGTCCCTCCACTTTACACTCAAATTCCTTCCAAATTCCTTAGTATAATAGGAAAAGTGTATGGTAGGATACTTATTGACAGAGTTAGAGAAAGAACAGAGGAATTAGTTGGAGAAGAACAGGGAGGCTTTAGGAAGGGAAGAGGTTGAGTAGATCAGATATTCATTCTTAGATTTTTAGTGGAAAAATTTCTAGAGAAGGGAAAGAAGTTGTATGCAGCTTTCATGGATTTGGAGAAAGCATATGACAGGGTGGATAGACAAGGATTGTGGAAAGTATAAGATTATATAGAGTAGATGGGAAGTTTTTGAATGCTGTGAAGAGTATGTTTGATGGTGCTAAGGCTGCAGTGCGTGTGGATGGTGAACTGAGTGAATTTTTCTCTTTGAAGGTTGGGTTGAAGCAGGGATGTGTCATGTCTCCATGGTTGTTCAATCTGTAGATGGATGGGGTAATAAAAGAGGTACAAGGTAGGATAGTGGATGTTGGAGTGGCCCTGGTGGGAGAGGGCAGTGTTTGGAAACTCCCTGTACTGTTGTTTGCAGATGATGCTGTGTTGTTGAGTGAAGATGAAGGAGAGCTGCAAGGCTTGGTGGATGAGTTTGGGAGAGTGTAAGAAACGGAATCTAAAGGTAAATGTAGGGAAGAGTAAAGTGATGGTCTTTGAGAGAGGTGAAGTCAGTGAATGTACAGCGAGGTTGGATGGTGAGGAATTAGAAAATGTGAGTACGTTTAAGTACTTGGGTAGTGTGATGCGTAAGGGTGGAGGTTTGGAGAGTGAAGTGCTTGAAAGGGTACAGCAGGGAAGAAAGGTTGCTGGTTCCTTGAAAGCAGTGATAAGAAGCAGGAAAGTGAGCATGGAAGTGAAAAAGTTACTTCATGACAGTATTGTGATACCAACTCTAACGTATGGAAATGAAGCTTGGACATTGTTGGAAGGACACAAATCAAGAGTGAGAGCAGTGGAAATGAGTTATTTAAGAGGAGCCTGTTGAGTCACATGGAGAGACAGGCTGACAAATGAAGATATAAAGGAGCATTGTGGTGTGGATGTGGATATGATAGGAAGCGTTAGGAGGAATACACTGAGGTGCTTTGGCCATGTGGAGAGGATGGAGGGTGAAAGACTGACGAAGAGATTGTATGTGAGTGAGGTGGAGAGGGGAAGAGGGAGGGGGAGGCCGAAGATGAGATGGAGGGATGGAGTGGAGAGGTATGTGAGAGAGGGGTGTGTGAGTTGGGAGAGGGGCAGTGAAATGGCGGGGGACAGTGCGACGTGGAGGCGATTTGTTTGTGGCCACCCCGAACGGGATTGAGGCGTCTGGCAATAGATAGATAGAATAGACTTTTTTACCCTTTGCTGTGTTGTATAAATCCTTCCAGTATCGCCATACTCCGCATAAATAACACCTCTTCTTAACCGATTTATTTTGCTTATTGTACCTTATTACCCTTTGCTGTGTTATATAAATCCTTGCAGTATCGCCATACTCTGCATAAGTAACATCTCTTCCTAACCAGTTTATTTTGTTTATTGTACCTTATTACCCCTTGCTGTGTTATATAAATCCTTCCAGTATCGCCATACTCCGCATAAATAACCTACAGAGAAGACCACCCATTCATATCCGAAAATAAATCGGTAAGGAAGAAGTGTTAGGTACTCTCTTTTCACCTTAAGTTGGTCTAGGTGTTTGTCCTTTTGCAGCACATTGTACGTAGCTCAGTGTTTGAATAAGACAATACTACGGCTCTACATTCTTCCCACATCACTTCATGACTAGCAGCATATTCTAGTGTTAAACTGTCAGGATAAGACAATACTACTGCTCTACATTCTTCCCATAGCACTTCTTCGTGACTAGCAGCATATTGTAGTATTAATTTGTTGTTATAACCCAGCACTGAAGGTCATTAGATGGCAATTTTACGGCTATACTCTATTTAACGACCTAAAACTGCCACATCTCCATCTTGAAAGTCGAATTGCAATAACATTAACACTGCAGCATGATGCGAGTCATGAAGAAGTGCTGTGGAAAGGTTGTGTAGCCGTAGTATTTTCTATGCGAAATAAGCCGCAAAAGAATAAAAATCCAGGTCAAGTTAACCCGCGGCGACCCATCGACGTTCTTTAACGTCCACACGTTTTGTCACTGCCAATCCCGTCGACGTACATTAACGCAAATTAATTGCAAGGTCCCTAATTTGCACAATTTTCAATTTTCGTGAGTGATTTTTGGTACGTATGCACGTGACACCTTCCTCTACAAGATGCCAGGCAGGGACAATGTCTTACCCAGCATAACCTCCTCCCCCCCCTGCACACCATTGTTTCAGCAATTCACCTGTTATCAGTGACCTGGGCAGTAAAGCCATGTCATGCCACGGTACGAAATTCAGGGCCAGAGTGATTCCCCAATCAATGACAATGTGGAGGACAAACTTTACATAGCATTAGAGGAAGAAACAGAAATGATGATCAGGTAATGTGGCAAAAAAAGGTCAGGTATGGTGATGAGTTAGTGAGTGAAACAATGCTTATAATGCCTATATCACTGCTTGAAAACCAATATACTCTCGTACGACATATAAATTCGTACCAAATAAATAAATAAATACTGTTTATGAGTGGTGTGAAATAGTTATCTTCCCATAGAACTCGTTTTCTTTGGTGCCAGCCTGTTAGAAAACCCAATAAGGTAAGGAGGTACTCCTACCTGTATCGAGTATTTTAAACCTCAGGTGAGCGATTTCTCTATGAATTTTCGATGTTTCTCACCAAAAGCGGAGGTTTGAGCCAAAAATTTTTTTTTCCAAAAATGGTCGGGATTGGGGGGAGTCAGTGGTGGAAAAGTGGTCGGGATGGGGCGGGTTAAAGTAAAAGGAGTATAGTTAGAAAAGAACCCTTCTAAATTAAATAAAATTGTTTGACAGTTGCAAAAATTAAAAAAATCAGTAAATTTTAATTCTTGGTAACAGCAGACAATTTTATTCAGCTCAGGAGAGACTGCTTCCAACTGGAGGTGTTAATATACAGCCTTCATTAACCAGTTCACGCCCATTGCATGTGTTCTGAGAAGAGAAGACTCTTGCCTTAAACTTTGAATGCTGGCAGGTGATTGGTTGTTTCAGTGCATTCATTAGTAACGATTTATTTTAAATAATTTGTATTGTAAGGGTTCCAGTAACAATTTGTGACGACAAGATTGCTAAAAGAGATAGTTATTTGCTCTGATAAATTTTAAAGCGAGGCTTTACAAAGTGTACAAGTGGGCCAGATACGTCTGAAATTTTCAGTTGTGCCAAATCAAAGTAATGTGGCAGTAATGACGTATAATTTACCTTATTTTTCCTTAACGTGGGAAAAAAATCAAGGAACTCGTATAATTTTGTCCGAAGTTGTTGGTTTGGCAGAACTGAAAATTTCACACGGTAACCTACCTAGGCCCTCTGATAGACTTTGTAAGGCCTTTGTAATCTGTGCAGATAACTAGGTGTATAGATGGATGTAGATATATGAGCAATTTTATCATCAGAAACGGTTATTGTAACCTTGATAATAAAAAATATTAAATACATCGTTGCTTGCGGATGCACTCGACACCCAGTAGTTTAATTGAAAAAATATATATTTTTTTAAAGTTTATACAAAAATCATTAAATTTTAGGTATACAAATTTTAAAATTAAATCTTGCAAAATTGAAAAGTAATATCATGATTCCTTGGGTGGTTTGCAGTAGACCGATGTTGGGACCTTCTGTATACAAAAGGAGAAATACAGCAAATTGAAATAAAAAAATCACAAGAGGATTCAACTGAGGTTACATTATAGGTAATCTGGGGTCTAACATACTCCAGTGGCTCTATAGAGCAAAATCAGAGCCAGGTACAGCTATGACCCCATCATCCCCATGAAGAGCATCACTAGGCAGGAAGGTAATGAGACGGACAGATCTGTAGACCTTATGCTCATATTTTTAAAAATTAAATTTCAGGGACTGGGGTTTCTGAGACCCCACATTACCTATCTAGGGTTAGTCACTTCTCGTCTCAGAAGAAATCGAATAATAGGTTTTAGTTAAGGAACTCTTCTAAATTAAAATCGCCTATCAAAAATTCAGGATAAAAATTTTTCTTGTTAATAGCAAATGATTTTATTCCGCTTGGGAGAAAGTGCTTGCAGCTGGCTGGGTTAGCTGTAGGCTTCATTAACCTCTTCATCACCAGGGCTCTTGTGACCTGAATAAAACCGTTTGGCAGCAGCAGCAGGTGTATAAACAGCAATATTGGTGTTAAAAAATACCACACGATTTTATGCATCTTGCCAGAGACTACTGTGAACTGTAGGGGCTAGATGCAGCCTTCATTAACCCCTTAACTATTAAACATATTTGTAAAGCTGAAGAAACTAGACTGGAGACAGAAGACTACATAAACCTTTAAAATACAACTGAACTGAATAAAACTATCCATGTGCGGGGAAGTGTGGAGGCATGGTTCTCGGATGGACGCCGCATTTGCGTCTCCACACATAGCAGGGACACCATAGTAGGTTCCACATGACTGCGTTATTTGATGTTACCACCCAGTGTTGTAAATTGTTTCCTGTGTAACAGGAAACCATTAGACTTGTCACTCAGTGTAGAGCCACCTGAAGTGGAAAGAAGATTAATACAAAGTGACAGGAAGGATGGGAGAAATAGGAAGAGAGGAGGGTAGACAGAAAAAATAAAAAGTGAAAGCAGAAGTAGGAAGCACTACATCAAGTAAGTGGACGGTGGTCGCCACCTCCCACCATCTGCACCATTCAACAGTGGGAAGATTGAAAGGTATCCTCATTATCAGTGAAATGCCAACTGACATTATTATTATTATTATTATTATTATTATTATTATTATTACTTTAGTAGTAGTAGTTGCAACTCCAGACTCAACTGAGACGTGGACAGCAGCCTGAAGTTCCCTTTCTTTAGTCCACCGTGATAGTTGAAAAATTAGGCAGTTGAGCCATTCGGTAATATGGTGCCACCACATGAAGGCGTCCCTCTCCACCACCTTTAAATTCAGAAAGATAATCAAACGTTAGCAACAATAAAAACAAATCTCGTTATGAGCGATTTAAATGCGGTTCTTTAACACGTAGTTTAAATGTTTGGAATGTGTAGCCACAGTCTAATGCAGCATTTTCGCGGAACGAGTTTAGACCGGTCTCATAAATGGTCACGAGAACAGGCTAATGTCGGTCCGATCCTGTCCAAGCCTCCTATTGGCTGCAAGAGTGATTGGGAGTGGCCTAGAAGAATGTCACTACGGTAAGAAATAAGATTCATGCCGGATTCCCAGACAATTTGGGCTTAAACATGCCTTAAAGGTTCACAGAATACATTTAAAGTTGCAGATGACTGAGTCTGTATTCTTTCGGCGAAATTTGAGCTATCCAGCTTCCCCTTGAATTTTATTTCGGGGGAGGCGGTGGCTCAATCGGTAGAGAGGTGGCTTGCAGCCCTACTGGACCCAGGTTCAAATCCCAGCTGGGGCAGGGAATAGTTTAAGGATTTGAACTTCATTAACTCAGACTTTACTGATCTACCAGAAGACCCGCCGACATGTCGCAAAAATACCCCCGCTAATACATATACACCAGTCCTGTATGAGACAACCCTAGCATGTATTCAATATGGATGGTGGGTGTTGGCGCCGAAGTGGTGTCATGTAGAGGTGTATGGTATGTAAGAGGACTACTGGGCCTTGGTAGCAGGCTGTGAAGCCTATGGCCAGAATGGGACACATAAAAAAAAAATAATGCTTTAATAATCTTATT
The DNA here is from genome assembly GCF_032717465.1 of Coenobita brevimanus. Lineage (NCBI taxonomy): Eukaryota > Metazoa > Arthropoda > Malacostraca > Decapoda > Coenobitidae > Coenobita > Coenobita brevimanus. The sequence goes on from NC_137003.1 coordinate 11,304,760, forward strand.
TCGTGTGATCTAAAGTAATAAAAAGCCTCCACTTCATGGTGAGATTTATTTGGTTCCCTTCTTGTATGATCATGTGCTTCTACTAGTGTTAAAAATCTGATTTAAAACTAACCTTATTCGCAAGTCCACCATTGTTGACCACTAATGGTTACATCCTGCCATGGATGCTCCTGGCCTTGTTCTTGACTGTTGATGACGTGCATACGTTTGTGCACAGACTGGTCTGGCCTAGGCTAGCTTCTGGGGCAGGACCGCTTTTGACCAATCTGTCTCACAAGAACAGCAATATGACCAGTCTAAACCGGTTGATACCAGTCTAAAAGCCTCACGAAAATGCAGCATACGTAATTTACAGTCGTCTCACTCTTGGTTCAACTTTAAAGCACATCACAGGATCCTGCAGCCGTCAGTTGGCTTGGGGCAGCGGCAGGGAGCAGTTGTGTCTCCCCTCAGTCTCTTCTCACTCATGCGGGAAGCTCAGACGTGCGGCATTTGAAAACATGCCAGTTTAGATACGGAATAATTTCTGAAGCTAAAGAGGTCAAAATTAGCTTTAAAAATTTACCTTTATCAAACAAAAATAAAGTTTTATAAAATGATGAGTGACGTTTGAAATTACCCAACCATGGTGTACACTAGTGGTGGGCGATACCAGCTATTTCATATCGATACGATACCGATTACTTTTTTGACTAGTATCGGCGGTATCGATTATCGATACCGATACCTTGACCTTTGCTGAATGCTACTTTTAATATATAGCCTAGGCAGTGCCAGCACTGCTGTGACAGTGATTTCCGGTCAAGGTCAGTGGTGTGACTGACTCACACAGTACGGTCATACATGCCCGGTGACGTTAGACAACAGGATACAAAGACACTGGGCTGCCAGATACAAAAATATTATCCCTGCCTTTCAGCGTACTAAATAATTATTTCTCTGCATATTGAAATTACTTAATTTCTTAAAAATTGCCAAATTGGAACATTTTTCTTTAGTAATCGAAATATCGATACCTAGGCACCAGTATCGACACAGACTTAAATAGCCGGTATCGAAAGTATCGATACGCCCACCCCTATACACCTACTTCAGCATGTTGCTCTATAATACATGCCTACAGTTACTTCAAACGTCATTCGTCGTTTTATAAATCTTTATAATCAGCATTAATTTTCTTTGATAATGGTAAACTTTATAAGGTAACTTTGACCCCTTTAGCTTCGGAAATTATTTCATATTTACACTGGCTGCTGATATTGCAAGCAGTTTACAAATATAAATATATATGTGTTTAAGAAGAGCTGTAAATTTACCACACTTCTCAGTGTTGCATCAACCAATGAGCAGCCTTAATTCAAACGTTTCTTGGCTCCAACCAGCAGAGCTGAGTGAATAGGGTATACTTGTCATACTTGAGTTATCCCTTTACAACTCATTTTCTCTCTATGGGAAGCCATGTGATGTCATCCTCCTGCGCGTGAGACGACTGTATTTTACTTAGACTGTGTGTGTAGCAACAGAAGGAAGGAGGGGTGGAGGGAAGAAGCGAACAGAGGAAAAGGGAGAATGGGGGAAGGACGGAGGGAGGGAGAGGGAGATAGAGGGTAAGAAATGCGGAGAGAGGGGGAGAGAATATTCGAGAACATAAGAACGTAAGAAGAGAGGACAAACTGCAGCAGGCCTGTTGGTCCATGGTAGGCAGCTCCCAGAAGACTAAATTACTAGCATGAGATAAACATAGCAAAGAAGAAGGCTCTCCCCTGCCCTCCAAACCCTCCAGCCGAAGCCAGCAGGAAAGAGAAAGTACACCACGCAGTATAGAAATACTGTCGTGGACATTTTATAGGAAAGTGTGAAAGGAGAAAAAGAGAATATCATAGAGTAACCTGAAAAGGAAAAAGAATTAATTAGTATTGGCTATTAGATTTTATTTTATTTTTCTATACCCACCCCTTATTTGTCATATGTTTATCTAGCCTATGCTTGAAACTCTAAGTGGAAGAGGCAGCAACTACTTTACTAGGTAGCTTATTCCATTCGTCTACTACTCTATTACCAAACCAATTTCTACCTATTTCCTTACCGAAAAGGATTTTTTCTAGTTTAAAATCATTACTTCTGGTTCTGTCCTGTATGCCCACTTTGGGTATCTTGCTGATATCTCCCTTATGTATTCCCATTATCCCATTAAACACCTCAATTAAGTCCCCCTTTATGCCTCTCTGGTGAGTGCAGACTTAGTCTTTTTAGTCTGTCTTCATATGACAGGTTCCAAACTTCATGTATCATTTTTATCATTCTTCTCTGTACATTTTCTAACGAGTTAATATCCATTCTATAGTGAGGACACTAAAATTGTATGGCGTAGTCTAAATGTGGCCTTACTAATGCTAGATAAAGTTGCAATATTACTTTTGATGACTTACTGCTCACTCTTCTCGAAATAAATCCTAGGACCCTATTTGCTCTGTTTCTTGCATTAATACACTGTTGACATGGTTTGAGGTCTTTAACCATAACTCCAGATCTCTCTTGCATTCCGATTACTAATTTCTTTGTTATCTAAGCTGTATTTATATCTCCAATGGTCTTGCCTACGTTAAGTACTTTACATTTTTCAACGTTAAATTCCATTTGCCAAGTTTTAGACCATTTGGACAATATATGGAGGTCCTTTTGTAAGTTATGGCAATCATCAGTCGAGTTAATGATATGCCTTATTTTTGTATCGTCGACAAATTTGCTGATACTGCTAGTGATTCCTAAGTCTAGATCATTTATATGTATAATAGATAGTAAGGGACCGAGTACTGAACCTTGTGGTACACCGCTAGTTACTAATCCCCATTCCGACTTAGTTCCATTTATAAAACTCTCTGTTGTCGTCCTTTCAGCCAGGATTCTATCCATTTTAAGATATCGCCGTCTATACCGTGTGCTCGAACCTTTCTAACTAACCATTTCGTCTGGGACCCTATCAAAAGCTTTAATGAAGGCTAGATAATATAGTAAGCTTTATCGCTATCTACTGCCTCATAGACCTTCGAGAAGAATGGGAACAAGTTTGTGAGGTAGGATCGTCTTTGCCTGAATCCGTGCTGACTTTCATTTATAAGATTAAATCTTTCTAAGTGTTCTCTAATCTTATTTGCCAAAATTGACTCAAACATTTTTCCTACTATTGACGTTAGAGTTATTGGGCGATAATGCAGCGTAGCTGCTTTATCACCCTTTTTAAAAATGGGCACCACGTTTGCGGTCTTTCACGCCTCTGGAGCTTCTGAAATTAAAGTCAAAAGTTAAAAGTAGCTGACATAAATCTTCTTTGGTTTCTTGTATAATTTTTGCATATATGTCGTCCGAACCTTGCGATTTTTCAGGTTTTAACTTAATAATTTCTTTCAATACGTCCTCCTTACTAATGGTTATTTTAATAAGAATAGTTTCCGTATTATCATCGTAAATATTTGCTGCTTGTGGGACCAGGTCTAGATTTTTCTTGGTAAATACTGATATGAAATAATTATTTAGGATGTCGCACATTTCTTTATCTTCACTGGTAATGTCACCAGATTCTGTTCTGAGAGGTCCTATCCTATCTTTATTTTTCGTACGGTACATTTGATAAAAACCTTTGGGGTTTTCTTTCGATTCACTAGCCACCTAAATTTCAAAACTTTCTCTTTGCTTTCTGTATCCCCCTCTTTACTTCTCTGTTCAAAATCGCTTACCGGTTATGTAAGTGTTCCTCTTCACGTATTATTTTTCTATATACTCCTTTCCTTTGGCCCATGAGATATTTTAATCTGTTTGTTTAACCATCTTGGTTCGGAATTGTTCATTCTAAACGGTTTTGAAGGTATATATCTATCTTGGCCTCTGTATATTATATTTATAAACGTAACCATATTTCTCACTGTCTGAACAGCTGCTTGGTACTGGACCTGAGCTAATCCCTGTCACCTGAACTATGCTCTCATCCATATCCTGTCCCTCACCTATGACATGAGCTTCCCCAGTGACCTGGCACATACTCCCTCCCATTTCCTTCCCCCCATCCATGACCTGGGGCTTCCCACTGACCTAACTCTCCCTGAAGTAACTAGTTCCCCCATGGAATACGGTTCTAAAATAAGTTCTTAATCCATCGAAATCTCTTAGACGAAAACTAGAAATGGTCAAGAGGTTTTCAGCAGAAAAGACGTCCCAAATAAATTTGAGTTTAATTTCATGATCGTTATCACCAAGTCGTCCACCAACTTCTATACCACTGGTGATATTTTCTTTATTAGATAAAACAAAATCTAGGATATTATTGCCCCCAGTGAGCTCCCTGATATACTGATAGAGGATTATCCTGTACTACCTCTAGAAAAGCCTGACTCTGCATCCCCTGTCTGATTTTGCCAGTCTGTCCTTGGCAGGTTAAGATCCCTTACAATTATTACTAAGCTGGACTGTGACGCTTTCTTAATTTCCTCCCAAGGGTATTTACAATCTGCTGTACTTAATTTTGGAGATCTGTAAGTAGCACCTAAGACTAATTTCTCCCTGTTGTTACTAATTTCAACCCAGACACTTCCGTGTCCCTGTTTACTTTAATGTCGTCCTTTATATAAATAGCTACCCTGCCCCCCTTTCTTCCAAAACGGTTTGACACAAAAATATTATAGCCCATTATCGAGTGTCTGTATTCATCCAAGTTTCACTAATAACGGCAATGTGTATTCTTTCTGAACAAATTAAGGCCCTCAGTTCATCCATTCTGTTACGTAAACTCCTGCAGATTGTTTCCTACACTTTCAAATTATTACGAGTAGTTATACCTCTGCTTTGGATTGTACTTTTTTTGTTTTTTGTACTGTCACTTACCACTCCTCTGTCATCGTTTTTTCTGTCTTCTATCATAGCCTGTCCATTCTGAGGTGCATGAGTGGATGTATCTACTCTAATAGTTAAACTGTTCTTCTTAGTTTGGCAAGTCTCGATGCATCTGTTCAAGCCTGACGGTAATAATTTCTGAGTGTAGATGCTGCAATTTACTGTACATCTAATTCTCAACCTCGAAAAAAACAAAAAAAAAAACTCTAACTCCCTATCTGTCATTCTATCTAAAACAGTAACTCCCTGCCTACTAATATAAGTTCCATCCCAACAATACACGGCACTCCGTCCATAAAACCGTTCCCAACTATCTATGAATGGTATTGCATTAAATCTGCAATATCTTTCTAGGCAGCAGTTCAAACTGATCACCCTACTCAACCATTCCCTCCCAACCCCCACTCCTAGACAAAACAGCTGGTACTAAAGGGGTCCCTCCCCTCTCCCTAACCTTCTCCAACATATACTTGTACTGCTGCCACAGTATCTCACTCCTATACCTACCAATATCGTTGACTCCTACACTGAGGCACACAGTGAGTTGTCTCCACTATTCTTCACGATATTTGATTTTTTTCATAACACATTACACACCTTGGCCCCAGGAAGACATACATGTTTTGTGAGTGGAGTGTACACTGCTCTGTCTAGATATCTTACCTGGGAGTCTCCAAGTGCCAATATTTTCTCCAACATTTCCTCCAACAATTCCCTCATTTGTGACTTCTGCCTGAGAACATGTACCTCCCATTTTAGTATGAGAAGTTCTTCTTTAACTCAAGGTTGTCCTCAAAACTTGCAATGGGGACACAACTCTCCACAGTGGAAACCATCACGCACAGAAGTACTAGAACACACTAGGATAACACTATCTCAGGTCACTACAGCACACTAGCACAACACTATCACAGGTCACTGCAACATACTAGCACAACACCATCACAGGTCACTACAACACACAAACACAACACTATCACAGGTCACTACAACATGCTAGCACAACACAATCACAGGTCACTACAACACATTAGCACAACACTATCACAGGTCACTGCAACACACAAGCACAACACTATCACAAGTCACTAAATTCACTGACAGTTCTCACAACAGGCGGGCACAGGTAGGTAAAGTAGGAACGCCAGGAAACGTCTGAAGAGACTGACCTCACGTGAATATTACTCCTCTGCAATATTCTATTCTCCCTCCTCCTTCAACATCTTACTTACTGCACCTCCACACTCTGTTCTCCCTCACGTCTTCCACATTGTCTTCTTACTTTGCTCTCCCTTTCCTCACTTCCTGTGCATTTAAGAGTCTTTTCCTCCTCTTCCTTCCTCCTTCCCTCCCTTTCTTTCTCCCTCCACATCAACTTTCTTCTCTTCCTCTTTTGTCCAGCCTTCCCTCCACATTACCTTTTCTCTCTCTCTCTCTCTCTCTCTCTCTCTCTCTCTCTCTCAACCATGCACCTTAAATTACTAATGTCTGTACATAGCCGTAATAGAAACTTCTCATACTCATTTATCTCGACACCGCAAACACCTCGATGTGTGTATCCATTTCCTCATCCCTTACTCTTGTAATTGATTCTCTTACTAGGACTCGTTCTTTCTCTTGCGAAGCTCCAACACACTGCCTCAGCGCCTTCACTTGGAGGGTGTATTTTTCATTTAATCTTGACTTCTTCAGTAGTTCAGGAGGCACTTTTGGAACAGAACAGGTTATATACAGCCTTCGTTATTGCCCGCCTTTAGAAGGCGGAGCGATACTGTTTTTGGCTGCCTTCGTGTGTGTGTGTGTGTGTGTGTGTGTGTGTGTGTGTGTGTGTGTGTGTGTGTGTGTGTGTGTGTGTATGTGTGTGTGTGTGTGTGCGCACGCTCTAACATTGTATCTCTTGAAAGGCTTAAGCTGTCAACATGAAACCCTCCGGGTATCAAGATATGGCCAAAATCTTGTCCGAGTTCGAGAATGGGTACTTGGGGTCAAGGTCAAGGTAACCAAAATGTCTTCCAAAGGTCAGCTAGTTTTCATCGCCCACCATTAGCACCATTATGTCTCATGACCGGCTTGAGCTATCAACATGAAACCTTCGGGGTATCAAGATATGGCCAAAATCTTGGGAGAGGTCGGGATCGAGGTCAAGGCCACCAAAATGGCTGCCAAATGTCAACTAGTTTTTATTGGCCACCTTTAGCACCATTAAATCTCATGAACGGCTTGGGGGGCGCGATGGCTCAGAGGTAGAGCGCCCGACTCGCAATCGCGAGGTTGCGAGTTCGAGCTTCTCACGGGTCACCGTTGCCGGGAGTGGTAGCACACTCCTGTAACCTTGCGGGGCTATATGGCCATAGTTGTCTAGCTTGGGGATGATTAAATCCCTTAAATCATGAACGGCTTGAGCTATCAACGTGAAACCTTCAGTGTATCAAGATATGGCCTATATTTTGGACTTGGCCAACAGCTTAATTTTGGCGGGCGATTAGCATTCGGCCCCCGAATACTTTTTCATTAGTTACTGTATTTTACCTGCATCCCTATACTGAATATGACTGGAAATATCAAGAATGAACCACAAAGTACGTCATCTTATGAATCGGTTAACTTCTACCCAAGCCCTGCTCCTGAATCTGAACTCTTTTGTTAGAAGGTTCATGTACACTTCCTCACCTCTCACCTTTTAGTTTTATCCTAAATCACATTAGTCTTGCCCTTATTCACAAAGTCCCATAATTCATCTCCCACATGTCTTGTTGCATCTTTAGCTGTTTCATTTATCGTGCACTTTCTTATAATCTCAGCTATCTCCTTAATCCTTCGTCTTAGATTCACATTTTGTCAGTGTATCGATTATTTTTTCACTGTTACCTCCACTGTCTCACACTTCTTTCCTTTATTAAGTGATGTACATTTAAACATTTCAGTCTGAACCTCCAAGGATTGTCTTAATGCTTATTCTTCTGCTTTCATAATTTTTGGAAAGATTTCATTGTCAGGAGGGAAAGACCTCCAGCCCATCGGATATTTCCTTTTTAATCACTACGCAAACTGGCAGCGCAAGGAGAGGGCAGATAAATTCAAAATTATTCTATAAATATTCTTTTACATCATCTTCAATTCTCAAGTGTCAGCCTTCCCAAGAAAAATAATAGTAGTTTTCGTCACTAGTGCCAGTTGATGATACTTCAGCCACGTGAAGTCAGATATTTGTCTTCCTTGTTCCTTTTACTTCTGCACTCCTTACGTGGCCTTTCTCCTTATTCAGCTGACACTTATTCAGTATGGTCCCTAAGTAGCCTTCTACACACCACCCAGACTAACATCTGAATCCATCTTTTAATCTTTATCATCCCTCTGAGTATGTTCTTTGCGTACGCCACCCTCGTTGGCCATCCTCTAAGCTACTACGTACAGCTTCCTCACAAACCAGACCTTAGACACTTACCTCATGTGTCCTTTCTCAGACAAATGCACACACCCAAATAACGCACCTTGCATCATGTCATGAGCATCATTCTTTGCCCCACACTCCCTACCTCAACACACTATATCACGGACCTTGCCTCTTACCCCCAGCACATCACTCACACTGCTTCACACACACTCTGCCTCGTACTCCCAACTTCACAAGAGCTGCTCACCTCACACACTGCCGTGGCAAAAGTGTTGGAACCATTAATACCTAAGTAGCTAGCGGGGAAGAGGAGGCAGCGAGGCCGACTGAAGGAGTAGGAAGCAGTGAAGCAGAAAGAGGGAGTGGGAGACAGTACGGCAGATAGAGGGAGTGAGGGACAGGGAGGCAGACAGAGGGAGTGGAAGATAGTGAGGCAGACAAAAGGAGTGGGAGATAGTGAGGCAGACAGAGGGAGTGGAAGATAGTGAGGCAGACAAAAGGAGTGGGAGATAGTGAGGCAGACAGAGGGAGTGGCAGATAGTGAAGCAGACAAAAGGAGTGGGAGATAGTGAGGCTGACAGAGGGAGTGGGAGATAGTGAGGCAGACAGAGGGAGTGGGAGATAGTGAGGCAGACAAAAGGAGTGGGAGATAGTGAGGCAGACAGAGGGAGTGGGAGATAGTGAAGCAGACAAAAGGAGTGGGAGATAGTGAGGTAGACAGAGGGAGTGGGAGATAGTGAGGCAGACAGAGGGAGTGGTAGACAGTGAGGCAGACAGGGAGTGGGAGATAGTGAGACAGACAAAAGGAGTGGGAGATAATGAGGTAGACAGAGGGAGATAGTGAGGCAGAGTGAGTGGGAGATAGTGAGGCAGACAGAGGGAGTGGGAGATTGTGAAGAAGACAGAGGGAGTGAGAGATAGTGAGGCAGACAGAGGGAGTGGGAGATAATGCGGGAGAGAGAGGGAGTGAAAGAGAGTGAGGCAGAGGGAGTAGGAGACAGTGAGACAGATGGAGGAAGTGGGAGATAGTGAAGCAGATAGAGCGGGAGATAATGTGGTAGACAGTGGTGGTGGGAGGCAGTAAGACAGACAGAGGAAGTGGCGGAAAGTGAGGGAGAAAGACGGAATGGGAGACAGTGAGGTAAACAGATGTATAAGAGAAAGAGGGGGTGAGAGACAGTGAAGTAAAGAGGTGGGATATTGGAGATTGGTTGTGAGAGAGGTAAGCAGAAAGAATGAGAGACAGAGGGAATTAAGACAGCGAAGAATACAAAGGGAGTGGGAGAGGATGGGAAAGACAGAGTGGAAAACGAAGTGGAAGTCAATTTGTCAAGTGTAAAGATCTCCAGACGATTTACTAAGCTCATGAAAGATAATTCAAACTGGAGAATTTGGATAGAGCCACCTTCAACGCCTTTACTTCTCTAACTCTCCAAAGAGCTGAGTAAAATCGCATGATGGACGCAGCAATAGCATATATTAAATGCCTTTGAACTGAGGAGATAAAGACAACTTCGAGACTACTTTTCAAATGTATGGAGATAACAGCAGGAGAGGCGACAGGCCATTCTGTAGCCAATAGCACAGATTTTATGCACCGAGAAATTCAAGAATTTTTCTTTGACTTTTCCAACCAGTACGGGCTTTACTTTGGGTTTTGCTTTTAGTTGCATAAACCATAATTTTGGACGCGCAGTAAGAGAAATACTGGAAAGAAAGCCCAAACACAGTAAATGAGACATGCGCGAAGAATACCTCTGGAAAAAAAAGAAACTGATGAAGGAAATACATATTAAGGAAAAAACACCGAAAAGCAAAGAACAAATGAATGAGAATCAAGAAGTTATAAGGAAGAAGCTAAAAAACACAATCCGCTGTTAACAAGAGATTATACTGATATATGGTAATGAAATGTTGACACAATTTGCATTAAAAGAAAGTAGTCATACAAGAGGACACTTAGGAATAATGTGCCGGATAAAGATCGCGAAAGATGTACTTCGGAGCCTCTCACACCCACTTAAAATACGGAAATAAGTAGGACGGGACTTCATTACATGCATGGTGGAGTGACACTACGGTATACTTTTTTTTTTTTTTTTTTTTTTTTAAAGCATACCAATGCCATTTTTCCATCTTGAATGCTGAGTTGTAATTGTATATTTGCATTAGAATATGATGCTAGTCACGAAGAAATACTATGAACAAGACGCAGAAACGTAGCACTTCCCTTTATTCTACTAGGCACTGAATTACGTGGAATGAACTGAAAAAGGACGAAAATCTAGGCCCAGGGAAAATGAGTATCGTGTTGTTGCTGGAACGAGGTTATATGAACTGAGGAGAAACAGACACCTTCCCAAAATCATCGGAAGAAAAATAATGGTATGTGTGGTTATTTGTATTGCACTTCACTTATTCGCTGATTTTTGTATGATTACCAGTTATGATGGGCTTTGTTATAGTCTTTAAAACTCACGGTATGTAGAGCTGTCAGGTATAGCCTACTTAAATTTCTTCATGTCATTCACTATGATAGTTTCTCCATTATACAGCGGTTAGCTACGGAGGGACATTGGAAGCTAGATTCCCCCCAGTCAGTCCCTTGCCTCCGCCCTCCCACCTTTGAAATACCGGATTATTTAAGGTGTGCAAAGCGTTAAGTAGTACCCCCTAAAATTACATGGCTTGACCCATTACCCCGCAGCCCTTCCCATTTGTGGGAACCCGCCTACTGTTTATGTAGTACAATTCTCTGATGTAAGCAGCAGGGCAGGAAACTAAATATTCTCATAAAAACAGTTAGTCTGTTTGTCCTTATGCATACAGATATTGCACTGTAAATTATTGATGTAGTGTGTCCAGTATAAATCCATATCAACTCACCTGGAGCACTAGTCCCATTAACACTTTGTTTAATTCGCCCATTCTTAACAGTCTTGAAATTATTGTCCAGAAAAACCAAAGTTAAAAAATATTTATATTGTTTACCATAATCACAGTATAGAAGTTTTTGTTTTCTCTCGTACAACCATTTTCTTTGAGTTACATTCAATGGATAACTACGGTAAAATTTTAGCCCACTACATGTTGCAAGTTCTATGGCTCACCAATCTCAACCCCTTACCCATCATACTGTAACTTTTCAGTTGGTGATCACATTTAACACCTGGTTTATTACTTGCTTGCATATGTAAATTCTCGTACTTTAATGTACTGTACTGTACATGCCAATTTTCTGGGAGATATTTCCACCTTCCTTGTGGTAGGCTACATCCTGATTTTCTGGATGTTCCCACCTTCCTTGCTGATTTCCTTTGCTCTTGACTCCATGGAATCCTGAATTTAATGGTGATTACCACTCGACCCGTCAGCAAAAACTGGTTCGTCCTTTAACTGTTCCTCAATGTCAGCAATAGTTATTCCAACCTATAAATGCCATTCTATGTTTAAGCCACAGGTATTAGTTTACAAACCCACTCGGATATCGATACATTTTTTTTTTTTTCCCAGCAAGCGTTAACCATCATTATAAGTGAGTTTTGTCATAAGTTTTTTGAAATTACAATATATATTCATAAACTTGAACAAAGGGGGGGGGTGTTTGAGGGGCAAAGCCCCTTCCCCCATATATATAAATAGTTTAGATACCGCATCGCCAATTCTTTAGTAGTGGCAATGCGTCTGCGTGGCCGTCATCTTGAAGCGGTCAATCATGTAATAGTGGCACGTATTTTAGTGAATTCTGACTATGAAAATGAATTTTGTTGTGGTGGTGGTGATGGTAACTCTTCACCCTACCTTGAGATATTACATAAGAACATCATGTACTCTTCACCGTACTCTGAGATGTTATATAAGTGTTTCTTAACTTGTTTTGAGTCACGGACCCCTTCGAGAATCTGGTGAAAGCTATGAATCCCTTCCCAACATAAATGCACATAATCACTTAAACACAGCATTTTGCATGCAATGAATATACTGTATTTTATTGAAAACTACCGTCACACAGTGTATGACATACACTAAGTATAAAACAGTCTTTTTAGAGAATTATGTTTCTCCCTCTTTTTCATGCAAAAACTAATGGCCACTCTATGAAAAGTTGAAATACATCCAACTTGTGCAAATTAAACAAAACTTTAATTCTGCTCAAAAGTTCATTTCAATGAGAGGGTTGTTGTTGTTTGGCTTGAATAAGATGATGAAACTGTGGAGTGGTCTTTGACAAGGCAACACGCATGTCATCGTTGACATCAAATTAATTTCGACTTTTCGTTTTGATAGAAACATGCTCTAAAAACCCTGACTCACAAAGGTACGTAGTAGCATACGGAATCAGAGCACCCATAGCTCGCTTTGTCAGACGAGGGTAGGCTTGTGTCAACGAACACCGGAATTGTTCAAGACCTTTTTTTTTTTTTCTTTTTTTTTCTTTGTTTTTAAGCTAATGATGCCAAACGGCAACCACGCAGTATCGCTAAATTGTTCTCAATTATTCTGACCTTCACAGACCCCCTGAAGCCCATCCATGGACCCCTTGGGGGTCCATGGACCCCAGGTTAAGAACCCCTGTTATATAAGAACATAAGAACATATTGTACTCTCCACCCTACTCTGAGATATTACATAAGAACATCAGAACATAATGTACTCTTCACCCGACTCTGAAATATTACATAAGATCATAAGAACATAATGTACTCTTCACCCTTCTCTGAGCTATTTAGAGGGAATGCGAGAGAGTGAGGAAAACAGTGAGGTAGAGAGATGTAATAATAGAAAGAGGGGGTGAGAGACAGTGAGGTAAAGAGGTGGAATATAGGAGAGTGGTTGTGAGAGATAGTAAGGTAAGCAGAAAGAATAAGAGGCAGAGGGAATGGAAAACACTGAAGAATACAGAGAGAGTGGCAGACAAGAAATATAGAGCGGAAGACGAAGTAGAAGTCAATTTGTAAAGTGTAAAGGGAGGAGATATGAGTGAGGGAAGAGAAAACAAGTAAAAAGAAGACAAAATGCAAAAATGGAGAATAAACTGGGGAGATGAACTGTGGAATGATAGATGGAAGAAGAGCAGGGCAATTAGAATGGGTAGTTTAGAGCAGAAGTGAAAGAAAGGAAGACGCTTCAGGATAGGGAGACTGTGACGGAAGGTAACTTTGTTAATATTTTCGTAAGAATGGGAATTTCAGCTTTAAAAGAAAAATTTGCACAACAGACTGAGAAGATAGTTGCAAAATAAGTGAAATTTTCAGTAATGTGAGTGAAAGCAGTAGAATTATATTTGCTTAGCTGTAGTTGCAGGGAGCAGCGAGAGGAAAAGGGAAAAGAAACCGAATAAAAGTAATAAGTATATTCATTGTAATGTTGAAATAAAGATGGTTAATATCAACAATTTACTGAAATGGAACTGAAGCGAAATAAGGCCTAATGTAATTCAAAGTGTACGCACACGCACACACACACACACACACACACACACACACACACACACGTCGAACAAAACAACACGCACTTGCTTCGCGAGCGCGGGTTAAAAATATCGCAATCGTCTAACTTCTCGTTTAAACTGAAACTCTCGTTTGTCAGATCCCTGTCCCCAGCCTCCTAACAGTCACGTCATATGCTCTTTTGGTGCTGTGTCTTTAATTCTCTGTCTCAGTTAATTTGCATTAACCCTCTCATGGTCTGGACGACCGTAGTTTTCTGTTGCAGTTGTCGCCAGACGATTTTAATTAACTGAAAGTGAGTTCATGGAACCTGAGATTGCTAGCAGTGTCGCCACTGATCCATATATGGCATGGATAACTCTAAATATTCTATTCCAAGTACCGCTAGATGAATGAATGAAAGCCGGCATTAAGTAAACGAGCCTGAATGTGTTATTAATTAGGTTTTGTCACTCATTTTATGTTTTTACTACCCTCTTGTACTGCTTGTACTGCAGTGCTCTGTAATTTGCATAACTCCCTTCCCCTGCATAGCTTTCTTCTTTTTAAATGTACTGAATTCTGTATTTCTTTAGTTTCTCGTACATTCAGTAATTGTTCATCACTGCTGCAACCTTCTCCTTCCACTTTCTCTGCCATTATATACCTATTTCAGTCCGATGGTGTATTTTTTTCTTGGTCTCTACAGACGACTTTTTTTATTCTTTTTTTTGACTAGGTAAAGGTTTTCGCACTGGAGGAGTTATCTGTAGATGTAACCTTTCTTATTAACCGTTTGCTCTCCTAGGCTTACTGTAACTAGTCTGAAAGTAGCAAGTTTAAACTATACTGTTTCTTACTCTAACTTATCCTTAAATTGCCATTTCTTCATTCTGAATGCTGAGTTGTAACAGTATATCCATACTCGAATAAAGTGCTACCCACGAAGAAGTGCTGTGAAAAGGAAGTAGAGCCGTAACATTGTCTTTCTCAGCCACTGAGTTACGTGAATTAAGCCGCATAATTACGAAAATCTGGGCCAAGTTGAGTAAAATCTGTATAATAAAAATACTTTGTGGGATTCAGGGCGACAACCAACCAACTTTCATTTTCACTCAAATCATTCCTCGCCGTCCTATATCAGCTCACCAGCTCCCTCACCCTCACTTACTACCTCCCTCACTTTCTCTTCCCGTTTCCCCGCACAGACGGTCTCATTTATCACCGGAAAGCTCTGCTGTATTCGTACATTAGCTCTAAGCACTCATACACCCACTCTCTCACTCACTCGCCCACTAGCAGTCTCTTAGCTACTCATAGGTCCTTGAACAGTCGTCTGGGAAGAATCAGATCAATAACGGTAAGATACTAAGCATGGGCCTCCGTATCGTGGTATATGTATGTCTTGTAAATACCATTAGTGCGGCATGAGAGAGAGAGGGAGAGAGAGAATACTCACTTTTCGATAAAAATTCATTTCGCCTCTTGAAGTTTCCCCTCCACGGACTTATCAGTTTCGTGAATCCACGCAAACTGACACTGATTACTTAGGTACAGGTCATTGCCCTGTCACCTATCTCAATACAATGGAAGTGGGAGAGGATGGGAAAGACAGAGAGAGTGGAAAACGAAGTGGAAGTCAATTTGTCAAGTGTAAAGATCTCCAGACGATTTATTAAGCTTATGACAGAATAGATAGGCAAGGTATGTGGAAGGTATTAAGAATATATGGAGTGGAGGGGAAATTGTTGAGTGCTGTGAAGAGTATGTACGAGGGAGCTAGGGCTACGGTGCGAGTGGATGGTGAGCTGAGTGAGTTCTTTGATCTCAATGTGGGACTGAAACAGGGTTGTATGATGTCTCCATGGCTGTTTAATATATACATGGATGGGGTTGTAAAGGAGATGCAGGGTAGGGCAGTGGATGTGGGGGTGGCTCTAATGAATGAGGGTGAGATTTGGAAGCTTCCGGTGTTGCTGTTTGCTGATGATACAGTACTGTTGAGTGAAGATGAATGGGAGTTGCAAGGTTTGGTGAATGAATTTGGGACAGTGTGTAGGAGGAGGATTCTGAAAGTTAGTGTAAACAAAAGTAAAGTTATGGTGTTTGAGAGGAATGAAGTGACGGAGTGTGCAGTGAGGTTGGATGGTGAGGATATGGAGAATGTGAGTGCATTCAAGTACTTGGGTAGTGTGATGAGTAAGGATGGAACTTTGGAGGATGAAGTGCTTGAAAGGGTACAGCAGGGAAGGAAGGTTGTTCGTAAACTGAAAGCAGTGATGAGAAATAGGGAGGTGAGTATGGAAGTTAAGAAGTCACTGCATGATAGTATTGTGATCCCTACCGTGACGTATGGAAGCGAGGCATGGACCTTGCAAGAGGGGAACAAGTCAAGAGTGAGAGCAGTGGAAAAGAGTTACTTGAGAGGAGCATGTGGAGTGACGTGGAGGGACAGGTTGACGAATGAAGAAGTGAAGGAACGCTGTGGGGTGGATGTGGTTGAGATTAGGAGAAATACACTGAGGTGGTTTGGACATGTGAAGAGAATGGAGAATGAAAGACTGGCTAAGAGGGTGTATGTAGGTGAGGTGGAGGGAGGAAGAGGGAGAGGTAGACCGAGGATGAGGTGGAGGGATGGAGTTGAGAGGTATATGAGGGAGGGGGGAGTGAGTTGGGGGGAGGGTAGTCAAATGGTGGGTGACAGAGCAACTTGGAGGCGTTTTGTCTGCGGCCACCCTTTGCGGGATTAGGGCGTCGGGCTATAGATAGATAGATGAAAGATAATTCAAACTGGAGAGTTTGGATAGAGCCACCTTCAACGCCTTTACTTCTCCTACTCTCCAAAGAGCTGAGTAAAATCGCCTGATGGACGCAGCAATAGCATATATTAAATGCCTTTGAACTGAGGAGATAAAGACAACTTCGAGACCAATTTTCAAATGTATGGAGATAACAGCAGGAGAGGCGACAGGCCATTCTGTAGCCAATAGCACAGATTTTATGCACCGAGAAATTCAAGAATTTTTCTTTGACTTTTCCAATCAGTACGGGCTTTACTTTGGATTTTGCTTTTAGTTGCATAAACCATAATTTTGGACGCGCAGTAAGAGAAATACTGGAAAGAAAGCCCACAGTAAATGAGACATGCGCGAAGAATACCTCTGGAAAAAAAAGAAACTGATGAAGGAAATACATATTAAGGAAAAAACACCGAAAAGCAAAGAACAAATGAATGAGAATCAAGAAGTTATAAGGAAGAAGCTAAAAAACACAATCCGCTGTTAACAAGAGATTATACTGATATATGGTAATGAAATGTTGACACAATTTGCATTAAAAGAAAGTAGTCATACAAGAGGACACTTAGGAATAATGTGCCGAATAAAGATCGCGAAAGATGTACTTCGGAGCCTCTCACACCCACTTAAAATACGGAAATAAGTAGGACGGGACTTCATTACATGCATGGTGGAGTGACACTACAGTATACTGTTTTTTTTTTTTTTTTTTTTTTTTTTTTAACTAAGCATACCATTGCCATTTTTCCATCTTGAATGCTGAGTTGTAATTGTATATTTGCACTAGAATATGATGCTAATCACGAAGAAATGCTGTGAACAAGACGCCCAAAAGTAGCACTTCCCTTTTTTCTACTAGGCACTGAACTACGTGGAATAAACTGAAAAAGGACGAAAATCTAGGCCCAGGGAAAATGAGTATCGTGTTGTTGCTGGAACGAGGTTATATGAACTGAGGAGAAACAGACACCTACCCAAAATCATTGGAAGAAAAATAATGGTATGTGTGGTTATTTGTATTGCACTTCACTTATTCGCTGATTTTTGTATGATTACCAGTTATGATGGGCTTTGTTATAGTCTTTAAAACTCACGGTATGTAGAGCTGTCAGTTATAGCCTACTTAAATTTCTTCATGTCATTCATTATGATAGTTTCTCCATTATACAGCGGTTAGCTACGGAGGGACATTGGAAGCTAGATTCCCCCCAGTCAGTCCCTTGCCTCCGCCCTCCCACCTTTGAAATACCGGATTATTTAAGGTGTGCAAAGCGTTAAGTAGTACCCCTTAAAATTACATGGCTTGACCCATTACCCCGTAGCCCTTCCCATTTGTGGGAACCCGCCTACTGTTTATGTAGTACATTTCTCTGATGTAAGCAGCAGTGCAGGAAACTAATTATTCTGATAAAAAGTTAGTCTGTTTGTCCTTATGCATACAGATATTGCACTGTAAATTTTTGATGCAGTGTGTCCAGTATAAATCCATATCAACTCACCTGGAGCACTAGTCCCATTAACACCATGTTTAATTCGCCCCTTCTTAACAGTCTTGAAATTATTGTCCAGAAAAACCAAAGTTAAAAAATATTTATATTGTTTACCATAATTACAGTATAGAAGTTTGTGTTTTCTCTCGTACAACCATTTTCGTTGAGTTACATTCAGTGGATAACTACGGTAAAATTTTAGCCCACTACATGTTGCAAGTTCTATGGCTCACCAATCTCAACCCCTTACCCATCATACTGTAACTTTTCAGTTGGTGATCACATTTAACACCTGGTTTATTACTTGCTTGCATATGTAAATTCTCGTACTTTATTGTACTGTACTGTACATGCTAATTTTCTGGGAGATATTTCCACCTTCCTTGTGGTAGGCTACATCCTGATTTTCTGGATGTTCCCACCTTCCTTGCTGATTTCCTTTGCTCTTGACTCCATGGAATCCTGAATTTAATGGTGATTACCACTCGACCCGTCAGCAAAAACTGGTTCGTCCTTTAACTGTTCCTCAATGTCAGCAATAGTTATTCCAACCTATAAATGCCATTCTATGTTTAAGCCACAGGTATTAGTTTACAAACCCACTCGGATATCGGTACATTTCCCCCCCCCCCCCAGCAAGCGGTAACCATCATTAGAAGTGAGTTTTGTCATAAGTTAGTTTGTTTTCTTACGCTACATATTGATTTGAAATTACAATATATATTCATAAACTTGAACGAGGGGGGGGGGTGTTTGAGGGGCAAAGCCCCTTCCCCCATATATATAAATAGGCTTAGATACCGCATCGCCAATTCTTTAGTACTGTGGCAATGCGTCTGCGCGGCCGCCACTTGAAGCGGTCAATCATGTAATAGTGGCACTTGTTTTAGTGAATTCTCGTTCGTTTTAAGATATCCTTCACCTGTAGCGAAGGCCGGGCCATACATTAGCCCGGTAGTGAATTCTAACTATGAAAATGAATTTTTGTTGTGGTGGTAGTGATGGTAACTCTTCACCCAACTTTGAGATATTACATAAGAACATCATGTACTCTTCACCATACTCTGAGGTGTTATATAAGAACATAAGAACATATTGTACTCTTCACCCTACTCTGAGATATTACATAAGAACATAATGTACTCTTCACCCTACACTGAAATATTACATAAGATCATAAGAACTCTTCACCCTTCTCTGAGCTATTTAGAGGGAATGCGAGAGAGTGAGGAAAACAGTGAGGTAGAGAGATGTAATAATAGAAAGAGGGGGTGAGAGACAGTGAGGTAAAGAGGTGGAATATAGGAGAGTGGTTGTGAGAGATAGTAAGGTAAGCAGAAAGAATAAGAGGCAGAGGGAATGGAAAACACTGAAGAATACAGAGGGAGTGGCAGACGACAAGAAATATAGAGCGGAAGACGAAGTAGAAGTCAATTTGTAAAGTGTAAAGGGAGGAGATAGGGGGGAGGGAAGAGAAAACAAGTAAAAAGAAGATAAAATGCAAAAATGGAGAATAAACTGGGAAGATGAACTGTGGAATGATAGATGGAAGAAGAGCAGGGCAATTAGAATGGGTAGTTTAGAGCAGAAGTGAAAGAAAGGAAGACGCTTCAGGATAGGGAGACTGTGACGGAAGGTAACTTTGTTAATATTTTCGTAAAAATGCGAATTTCAGCTTTAAAAGAAAAATTTGCACAACAGACAGAGAAGATAGTTGCAAAATAAGTGAAATTTTCAGTAATGTGAGTGAAAGCAGTAGAATTATATTTGCTTAGCTGTAGTTGCAGGGAGCAGCGAGAGGAAAAGGGGAAAGAAACCGAATAAAAGTAATAAGTATATTCATCGTAATGTTGAAATAAAGATGGTTAATATGAACAAATTTACTGAAATGGAACTGAAGCGAAATAAGGCCTAATGTAATTCAAAGTGTACGCACACACACACACACACACACACACACACACACACACACACACACACACACACACACGTCGAACAAAACAACACTCGCACTTGCTTCGCGAGCGCGGGTTAAAAATATCGCAATCATCTAACTTCTTGTTTAAACTGAAACTCTCGTTTGTCAGATCCCTGTCCCCAGCCTCCTAACAGTCACGTCATATGCTCTTTTGTTGCTGTATCTTTGATTCTCTGTCTCAGCTACACGTCACTCTCAGTCCTATCTCATTTGGATTAACCCTCTCATGGTCTGGACGATCGTAGTTTTCTGTTGCAGTTATCGCCAGAAGATTTTACTTAACTGAAAGTGAGTTCATGGAACCTAAGATTGCTAGCAGTGTCGCCACTGATCCTTATATGGTATTGATAACTCTAAATATTCTATTCCAAGTACCGCCAGATGAATGAATGAAAACTGGCATTAAGTAAACGAGCCTGAAGGTGTTATTAATTAGGTTTTGTCATTCATTTTATGTTTTTACTACCCTCTTGTACTGCTTATACTGTTGTGCTTTGTAAGTTGCATAACTTCCTTCCCCTACACAGCTTTCTTCTTTTTAAATTTACTGAATTCTGTATTTCTTTAGTTTCTCTTACATTCAGTAATTGTTCGTCACTGCTGCAACCTTCTCCTTCCACTTTCTCTGCCATTCCTATTTCAGTCCGATGGTGTATTTTTTTTCTCGCTCTCTGCAGACGACTTTTTTTTTTCTTTTTTGACTAGGTAAAGGTTTTTGCACTGGAGGAGTTATCTGTAGATGTAACCTTTCTTATTAACCGTTTGCTCTCCTAGGCTTACTGTAACTAGTCTGAAAGTAGCAAGTTTAAACTATACTGTTTCTTACTCTAACTTATCCTTAAATTACCATTTCTCCATTCTGAATGCTGAGTTGTAACAGTATATCCATACTCGAATAAAGTGCTACCCACGAAGAAGTGCTGTGAAAAGGAAGTAGAGCCGTAACATTGTCTTTCTCAGCCACTGAGTTACGTGAATTAAGCCGCATAATTACGAAAATCTGGGCCAAGTTGAGTAAAATCTGTATAATGAAAATACTTTATGGGATTCAGGGCGACAACCAACCAACTTTCATTTTCACTCAAATCATTCCTCGCCGTCCTTTATCAGCTCACCAGCTCCCTCACCCTCACTTACTACCTCCCTCACTTTCTCTTCCCGTTTCCCCGCACAGACGGTCTCATTTATCACCTGAAAGCTCTGCTGTATTCGTACATTAGCTCTAAGCACTCATACACCCACTCTCACTCACTCTCACACTAGCAGTCTCATAGCTACTCATAGGCCCTTGAACAGTCGTCTGGGAAGAATCAGATCAATAACGGTAAGATACTAAGCATGGGCCTCCGTATCGTGGTATGTCTTGTAAATACCATTAGTGCGGCATGAGACAGAGAGAGAGAGAGAGAGAGAATACTCACTTTTCGATAAAAATTCATTTCGCCTCTTGAAGTTCCCCCTCCACGGACTTATCAGTTTCGTGAATCCACACAAACTGACACTGACTACTTTACTTAGGAATAGGTCATTGCCCTAAGTGTCACCTATCTCAATACAATGTAAGTGGGAGAGGATGGGAAAGACAGAGAGAGTGGAAAACGAAGTGGAAGTCAATTTGCCAAGTGTAAAGATCTCCAGACGATTTACTAAGCTCATGAAAGATAATTCAAACTGGAGAGTTTGGATACAGCCACCTTCAACGCCTTTACTTCTATAATTCTCCAAAGAGCCGAGTTAAATCGCCTATATTAAATACCTTTGGGCTGAGGAGATAAAGACAACTTCGAGACTAATTTTCAAATGTATGGAGATAACAGCAGGAGAGGCAACAGACCATTCTGTAGCCAATAGCACAGATTTTATGCACCGAGAAATTCAAGAATTTTTCTTTGACTTTTCCAACCAATACGGGCTTTACTTTGGGTTTTGCTTTTACTGTAGTTGCATAAACCATAATTTTGGACGCGCAGTAAGAGAAATACTGGAAAGAAAGCCCAAACACAGACATGAGACATGCGCGAAGAATACCTCTGGAAAAAAGGAAACTGATGAAAGAAATACATATTAAGGAAAAAACACCGAAAAGCAAAGAACAAATGAATGAGAATCAAGAAGTTATAAGGAAGAAGCTAAAAAACACAATCCGCTGTTAACAAGAGATTATACTGATATATGGTAATGAAATGTTGACACAATTTGCATTAAAAGAAAGTAGTCATACAAGAGGACACTTAGGAATAATGTGCCGGATAAAGATCGCGAAAGATGTACTTCGGAGCCTCTCACACCCACTTAAAATACGGAAATAAGTAGGACGGGACTTCATTACATGCATGGTGGAGTGACACTATACGTTTTTTTTTTTTTTTTTTTTTTTTTTTTAACTAAGCATACCATTGCCATTTTTCCATCTTGAATGCTGAGTTGTAATTGTATATTTGCATTAGAATATGATGCTAGTCACGAAGAAATACTATGAACAAGACGCAGAAACGTAGCACTTCCCTTTTTTCTACTAGGCACTGAACTACGTGGAATGAACTGAAAAAGGACGAAAATCTAGGCCCAGGGAAAATGAGTATCGTGTTGTTGCTGGAACGAGGTTATATGAACTGAGGAGAAACAGACACCTTCCCAAAATCATCGGAAGAAAAATAGTGGTATGTGTGGTTATTTGTATTGCACTTCACTTATTCGCTGATTTTTGTATGATTACCAGTTATGATGGGCTTTGTTATAGTCTTTAAAACTCACGGTATGTAGAGCTGTCAGGTATAGCCTACTTAAATTTCTTCATGTCATTCATTATGATAGTTTCTCCATTATACAGCGGTTAGCTACGGAGGGACATTGGAAGCTAGATTCCCCCCAGTCAGACCCTTGCCCCCGCCCTCCCACCTTTGAAATATCGGATTATTTAAGGTGTGCACAGCGTTAAGTAGTACTCCCTAAAACGACATGGCTTGACTCATTATCCCCCAGCCCTTCCCATTTGTGGGAACCCGCCTACTGTTTATGTATACAATTCTCTGATGTAAGCAGCAGGGCAGGAAACTAAATATTCTGATAAAGACAGTTAGTCTGTTTGTCCTCATGCATACAGGTATTGCACTGTAAATTATTTATGTAGTGTGTCCAGTATAAATCCATATCAACTCACCTGGAGCACTAGTCCCATTAACACCTTGTTTAATTCGCCCCTTCTTAACAGTCTTGAAAATATTGTCCAGAAAAACCGAAGTTAAAAAATATTTATATTGTTTACCATAATCACAGTATACAAGTTTGTGTTTTCTCTCGTACAACCATTTTCGTTGAGTTACATTCAATGGATAACTACGGTAAAATTTTAGCCCACTACATGTTGCAAGGTCTATGGCTTACCAATCTCAACCCCTTACCCATCATACTGTAACTTTTCAGTTGGTGATTACATTTAACACCTGGTTTATTACTTGCTTGCATATGTAAATTCTCGTACTTTATTGTACTGTACTGTACATGCTAATTTTCTGGGAGATATTTCCACCTTCCTTGTGGTAGGCTACATCCAGATTTTCTGGATTTTCCCACCTTCCTTGCTGATTTCCTTTGCTCTTGACTCCATGGAATCCTGAATTTAATGGTGATTACCACTCGACCCGTCAGCAAAAACTGGTTCGTCCTTTAACTGTTCCTCAATGTCAGCAATAGTTATTCCAACCTATAAATGCCATTCTATGTTTAAGCCACAGGTATTAGTTTACAAACCCACTCGGATATCGATACATTCCCCCCCCCCCCCAGCAAGCGGTAACCATCATTATAAGTGAGTTTTGTCATAAGTTAGTTTGTTTTTTATGGTACATATTGATTTGAAATTACAATATATAAACTTGAACGAAGGGGGGGGAGGGGTTTGAGGGGCAAAGCCCCTTCCCCCATATATATAAATAGGCTTAGATACCGCATCGCCAATTCTTTAGTACAGTGTCAATGCGTCTGCGTGGCCGCCATCTTGAAGCGGTCAATCATGTAATAGTGGCACGTGTTTTAGGGAATTCTGACTATGAAAATGAATTTTATTGTGGTGATGATGGTAACTCTTCACCCTACCTTGAGATATTACATAAGAACATCATGTACTCTTCACCATACTCTGAAATGTTATATAACAGTGTTTCTTAACTTTATTAGAGTCACGAACCCCTTCGAGAATCTGGTGAAAGCTATGAATCCCTTCCCAACAAAAATGCACATAATCACTTAAACACAGCATTTTGCATGCAATGAATATACTGTATTTTATTGAAAACTACCGTCACACAGTGTATGACATACACTAAGTATAAAACAGTCTTTTTAGAGAATTATGTTTCTCCCTCTTTTTCATGCAAAAACTAATGGCCACTCTATGAAAAGTTGAAATACATCCAACTTGTGCAAATTAAACAAAACTTTAATTCTGCTCAAAAGTTCATTTCAATGAGAGGGTTGTTGTTGTTTGGCTTGAATAAGATGATGAAACTGTGGAGTGGTCTTTGACAAGGCAACACGCATGTCATCGTTGACATCAAATTAATTTCGACTTTTCGTTTTGATAGAAACATGCTCTAAAAACCCTGACTCACAAAGGTACGTAGTAGCATACGGAATCAGAGCACCCATAGCTCGCTTTGTCAGACGAGGGTAGGCTTGTGTCAACGAACACCGGAATTGTTCAAGACCTTTTTTTTTTTTTTTTTTTTTTTTTTTTTTTTTTTTTTTGCTAATGATGCCAAACGGCAACCACGCAGTATCGCTAAATTGTTCTCAATTATTCTGACCTTCACAGACCCCCTGAAGCCCATCCATGGACCCCTTGGGGGTCCATGGACCCCAGGTTAAGAACCCCTGTTATATAAGAACATAAGAACATATTGTACTCTTTACCCTACTCTGAGATATTACTTAAGAACATAATGTACCCTTCACCCTACACTGAAATATTACATAAGATCATAAGAACATAATGTACTCTTCACCCTTCTCTGAGCAATTTAGAGGGAATGCGAGAGTGAGGAAAACAGTGAGGTAGAGAGATGTAATAATAGAAAGAGGGGGTGAGAGACAGTGAGGTAAAGAGGTGGAATATAGGAGAGTGGTTGTGAGAGATAGTAAGGTAAGCAGAAAGAATAAGAGGCAGAGGGAATGGAAAACACTGAAGAATACAGAGAGAGTGGCAGACAAGAAATATAGAGCGGAAGACGAAGTAGAAGTCAATTTGTAAAGTGTAAAGGGAGGAGATATGAGTGAGGGAAGAGAAAACAAGTAAAAAGAAGACAAAATGCAAAAATGGAGAATAAACTGGGAAGATGAACTGTGGAATGATAGATGGAAGAAGAGCAGGGCAATTAGAATGGGTAGTTTAGAACAGAAGTGAAAGAAAGGAAGACGCTTCAGGATAGAGAGACTGTGACGGAAGGTAAATTTGTTAATATTTTCGTAATAATGCGAATTTCAGCTTTAAAAGAAAAATTTGCACAACAGACTGAGAAGATAGTTGCAAAATAAGTGAAATTTTCAGTAATGTGAGTGAAAGCAGTAGAATTATATTTGCTTAGCTGTAGTTGCAGGGAGCAGCGAGAGGAAAAGGGAAAAGAAACCGAATAAAAGTAATAAGTATATTCATTGTAATGTTGAAATAAAGATGGTTAATATCAACAAATTTACTGAAATGGAACTGAAGCGAAATAAGGCATAATGTATTTCATAATGTATACACACACACACATACACACACGACGAACAAAACAACACTCGCACTCGCTTCGCGAGCGCGGGTTTAAAATATCTAAATTGTCTAACTTCTCGTTTAAACTGAAACTCTCTCGTTTGTCAGAACCCTGTCCCCAGCCTCCTAACAGTCACGTCATATGCTCTTTTGGTGCTGTGTCTTTAATTCTCTGTCTCAGTTAATTTGCATTAACCCTCTCATGGTCTGGACGACCTTAGTTTTCTGTTGCAGTTGTCGCCAGACGATTTTAATTAACTGAAAGTGAGTTCATGGAACCTGAGATTGCTAGCAGTGTCGCCACTGATCCTTATATGGCATGGATAACTCTAAATATTCTATTCCAAGTACCGCTAGATGAATGAATGAAAGCCGGCATTAAGTAAACGAGCCTGAATGTGTTATTAATTAGGTTTTGTCACTCATTTTATGTTTTTACTACCCTCTTGTACTGCTTGTACTGCAGTGCTCTGTAATTTGCATAACTCCCTTCCCCTGCATAGCTTTCTTCTTTTTAAATGTACTGAATTCTGTATTTCTTTAGTTTCTCGTACATTCAGTAATTGTTCATCACTGCTGCAACCTTCTCATTCCACTTTCTCTGCCATTATATACCTATTTCAGTCCGATGGTGTATTTTTTTCTTGCTCTCTACAGACGACTTTTTTTATTCTTTTTTTGACTAGGTAAAGGTTTTCGCACTGGAGGAGTTATCTGTAGATGTAACCTTTCTTATTAACCGTTTGCTCTCCTAGGCTTACTGTAACTAGTCTGAAAGTAGCAAGTTTAAACTATACTGTTTCTTACTCTAACCTATCCTTAAATTGCCATTTCTTCATTCTGAATGCTGAGTTGTAACAGTATATCCATACTCGAATAAAGTGCTACCCACGAAGAAGTGCTGTGAAAAGGAAGTAGAGCCGTAACATTGTCTTTCTCAGCCACTGAGTTACGTGAATTAAGCCGCATAATTACGAAAATCTGGGCCAAGTTGAGTAAAATCTGTATAATAAAAATACTTTGTGGGATTCAGGGCGACAACCAACCAACTTTCATTTTCACTCAAATCATTCCTCGCCGTCCTATATCAGCTCACCAGCTCCCTCACCCTCACTTACTACCTCCCTCACTTTCTCTTCCCGTTTCCCCGCACAGACGGTCTCATTTATCACCGGAAAGCTCTGCTGTATTCGTACATTAGCTCTAAGCACTCATACACCCACTCTCTCACTCACTCGCACACTAGCAGTCTCATAGCTACTCATAGGTCCTTGAACAGTCGTCTGGGAAGAATCAGATCAATGACGGTAAGATACTAAGCATGGGCCTCCGTATCGTGGTATTTGTAATCTTGTAAATACCATTAGTGCGACATGAGTGAGAGAGAGAGAGAGAGAGAGAGAGAGAGAGAGAGAGAGAGAGAGAGAGAGAGAGAATACTCACTTTTCGATAACAAAAATTCATTTCGCCTCTTGAAGTTCCCCCCTCCACGGACTTAGCAGTTTCGTGAATCCACGCAAACTGACACTGATTACTTAGGCACAGGTCATTGCCCTGTCACCTATCTCATTACATTTTTTTTTTTTAAATTGCGATCTCCAGAAGATTTTACCAAGCTTATGAGACACTAATCGAAGTGAAGTGGTTGGATATAACCTCACTCAACAC
This sequence comes from Coenobita brevimanus, assembly GCF_032717465.1. NCBI lineage: Eukaryota > Metazoa > Arthropoda > Malacostraca > Decapoda > Coenobitidae > Coenobita > Coenobita brevimanus. The sequence goes on from NC_137003.1 coordinate 11,332,153, forward strand.
CTTTAATTTTATTACTCTCTCAAGAGTTAATTCGTCTGAAAGGAGCGCGAATAGCATACAGTAAATACCATTTGACTGAGGAGATAAAGATAACTTCGAGACTAATTTTCAAAGTCCATATGGAGTGAAATGCACGAGAGGCGCCTGGGCATTCTGTTGCCGATCAAACTCAACGAATCGTGATATTCGAGTGCTTTTCTTTGGCTTTACTAAATAATACAGACTTTACTTTGGGTTTTGCTTTTAGTTGCATAAACCATAATTTTGGACGCGCAGTAAGGGAAGTAATTGGAACAAAGCCCAGACACAGTAGATGAGACATGCGCGAAGAATAACCCTAAATAAAAAGAAGGAAACTGATGAAAGAAAACATATATACATTAGGGAAAAAAATACTGAGAAGCAAAGAACAAATGAATGAGAATCAAAATGTTAGAAGCAAGAAGTTAAAACACAAGTAACACAATCTGCTATTAACAAGAATTTATACAGATATATGGTGAGGTAATGTCGACACAGTTTGAAAAAAAAAAAAAAAAATACAAGAGGACACTGAGAAGTATATGTGCAGAGTAAAGATCGCGAAAGATAATCTACGGAACTCTCAAACTCACATCAAATACTGAACCAAGTAGGACGAGACCTCGGTACATGCATGGTGGAGCGCACTGTACTGTTTTTTTTCACTAACTTAGCATACCATTGCCATCTTTCCATATTGAATGCTGAGTTGTAATTATAAATTTGCACTAGAATATGGTGCTAGTCACGAAGAAATGCTATAACAGGGTGCAGAGCCGTAGTACTGCCTTTTTTTTCTTTTTTTTTTTTCTAGCACTGAAGTACGTGGAATGAACTGAAAAAGGACGAAAATCTAGGCCAAGGTAAAATGAGTATTGTGTTGTTGCTGGAACTAGGTTGTAGGCTATCAATTGAGAACGAAAAACAGATACCTTCCCAAAATCATCGGAAGAAGAATGGTGATATACAGTATATGGTTATTTGTATTGCACTTCACTTATTCGCTGTTTCTTGTATGATTACCAGTTATGATAGGCTTAGTTATACTCATTAAAATTCACGGTATGTTGAGGCGTCTGCTATACTTAAATTTCTTCTTCATGTCATTAACTATGATAGTTTCTCCAACATACACCTGCTAGCTACGAAGGGCATTGGATGCTAGTTTCCCTGCAGTCAGACCCTTGCCCCCTCTCCCTCCCTCCTTTGAAGTTTCAGATTCTTTAAGGTGTGCAAAGCGTGATGCAGTATCTAAAAAAATTATATGGCTTGACCCCATTATACCCCACCCATCCATTTGTGGGCACCTGGCTACTGTTTATGTAGTACATTTCTCTATATAAGAAACAGAACAGGAAACTAAATATTCTGATAAAAACAGTTCGTCTGTTTCCCCTTATGCATACAGATATTGCACTGTAGATTACTGTATGTAGTGTGTCCCGTATAAATCCATTTCAACCCTACGTGTTGAAGCACGTGTTGTCGATACAGGACAATATATTGATTTATAAGCTTAAGCCATTTGGTGAACCTGTCTCTCTTGATGGGCCTGGAACGCTAGCTCCATTAACACCTTGTTTAATCCACCCCTGCTTAAGTCTTGATAAAATTGTCCAGAAAAACCAATGTTAAAAAATATATTGTATACCATATAGAAGTTTGGGTTTTTTCTCGTATAGACATTTTCTTTGAGTTACATTCAATGTATAACTATGGTAAAAATTTAGCCCACTCCCATCCTGCAGGTTCTATGGCTCACCAAATCTCAATCCCTTTTTTTTTTTTTTTTTTTTTTATGTGTTCGACTCTGGGCAAAGGCTTCAGGGCCTATATCTTGGGGGCAGTAGCCTATCGCAAGGCCCAGTAGTCCTCCTACACCTCCACATGTCACCACTTCGGCGCTAACACCCACCGTCCATATTGAATACATGCTAGGGCTGTCTCATACAGGACTGGTGTATTGGTATTAGCGGGGGTATTTTTACATGTCGGCGGGTCATCTGGTAGATCAGGAAAGTCTGCTTTTAATGAAATTCAAATCCTTAAACTGTTCCCTGCCCCAGCCGGGATTCGAACCTGGGTCCATCAGGACTGCAGGCCGCCTCTCTACCGATTCAGCCACCGCCTCCCCCATCATACTGTAGCTTTTTAGTTGACGATCATATTAACACCTGTTTTTTACTTATTGGTATGTGTAAATTCTCTTACTTTATTGTACTTCCTGATTTTCTGAGAGATATTTCCTCCTTCCTTGTTGTAGGCTACATTCTGATTTTCTGGGAGATGTTTCCACCTTCCTTGCTGATTTCCTCTGCTCTTTACTCTATGGAATCCAGAATTTAATGGTGATTACCACTCGACCCGTCAGTAAAAACCAGTTTGTCCTTTCGTTGTTCCTCTATGTCAGCAATAGTTATCCAACTTACTTTTGCTGTTGTATGTTTAAGTCACAGGTATTAGTTTACAAACCCATTCAGATATCGGTACAAATTTTTCTTGCAGCAAGAGGTAACCATCAATATAAGTGAGTTTTCTAATGTCATTTTTTTTTTTCTTTTGGCTACATACCGATATTGGTTTGAGATTACAATATTTATAAACTTGTAAAGGGGGGGGGGTGGAGGGGCAAATTAGCCCCTTCCCCTGAAGTTAGATGTAACTTGCGACAGAAAATGCCAAATCCGAACGAATCACACACACACACACACACACACACACACACACACACACAATCAGGAGAAACAAATGTGAGCGTTAAAAATCGATTGGAAGTGGACTTGTAAATATTTACCAGCCCACTTTTCTCGGCCTATGGCGACATCGTTCATAGGGTTGGGTCTTTTAGTATTTTTTTTTCTTTTATGCAAGGAAGAAAGCACTAAAGCTAGATGGCCTCTCTATTAGAGAGGGAGAGAGAGAGAGAGAGAGAGAGAGAGAGAGAGAGAGAGAGAGAGAGAGAGAGAAAGAGACGTTTTTTCATGTCTAGAGAGGCGTTTTTTCGAGATGTCTAGACACATTGCGCTTAAAAGACTGGAGATCATAAGCAGAAAAAAAATACAGGCAGATGAAGGCAGTTGCAGAGATGAATTGTTGAATATATGAATGACTGGTCATGTGGGTCAACTCTTCCATTTGAAAGTTGGAGGGAAAAAATGTGTAAAGCTAACTTTTAAAAAAAATTGTTTTTATATCGCATAAGTATTATTAATTCTTTTAATGATGGACCCATACTTTCATATATATATAAAAGATAGCTTGATTTATATTCTTGTGCTTGTGGTGTGTGTTCTTTTCTCCGAGGCTAGGTAAAATATTAGTTTCTGTGTGTGTGTGTGTGTGTGTGTGTGTGATTTCGTTTCATGGACTTTTTTTTTTAAGCGTAAATATGAAAAGTTACGATGCAGTAAACGTGGGGCAATACTACAGTCCTTTTACCCTAACTTGGCCCAGATTTTCGTTTTTCTGCAGCTTATTTCAAGTAGCTCAGTGGCACAATAAGAAAATACTATGGCTCTACATCCGTTCCATAGCACTACTTTGTAACTAACATCATTGTCTAGTCTTCATGTTTTGCTGCAATCAGTTTCCAAGATGGAAAGGTGGCAATTTTACGCAAAGTTAGAGTAAAAAGGGGTATACCACACTCAACTGCAGGATTGGCAGAATGTGCTGAGGTTTGGCTCTGAGTGTGCTGGTAAGTATGCCGTCTTTGTATACTATATTACTTAATACTGTTGATTAAGCGTGCATATGTTACCTGGTACAACAGTATGAATCCACTACTGTTGTCATAGTCATATACATCTCCCCTTACTAACATTCAGAATAATTTTTTTTTTTTTTTTAAACCAGAAATCCGGCAGCAAATTCCATTAAATAGTTGCATTGCTTATCATTCTTAGGCTCTTTTGGCTCACGCTTAGTGTTTGGAGACGGTTATAATAGAAAGCTAAGAGCTGTTCCGATCATGAGAGGGTTAATGATAACAATAATGATACTCGTATAGGTTTTTAATACTTCCACTCAGTTGGAGAATTTCGACTGGCTTAAGCTTGAATAGAGTACTTGTTCCGACCATGAGAGTTATGTCAGGTACCAACCTCACATCTACACCACCTGAAGCTATCAACATACGTCACTACTCCAGTGCAACAAGAAGCCTTGAAAATTTTCCATATCCTTCACACTATCTTCTTCAGTTAGCAAGTTCCAGATCCTGCACTGCCATAATATTTAATTATTATCATCATAGTCTCTACTTATTTCCACTAAAAAGAGGAGTAAGAGGAATTCAGGATTAAAGAAAAGAGAGCAAAAGTATGAGATCTATCAGAGGTCCCAATCGAATCGAGCCAAACATCCATTCACTCTTCGTTCAGACCCTCTCATTTCCCTGCCTAATCATGCAGGGTTAAACAATTCTGTATTTACTTCATAATGCCTAAAAGCTATATAAAAAAAAAAGTAGTGCCTAGTCATATGCATTTCTGTACATACCTATCTGTTTCTGTACATTGTGTCTTCGTTTTCCTTAGTTTTCCTGCCTCGCTAAGTCACACATTCAGTTACCAAGTTCTTCCACTTTTTCCTAACCTTCCATGCAAATGCCAGCCCTCAGACTCACTCGTATATTTTATACCCTTCCCCCTCCTCCTCTCTTCACGTTCATTCTCTTTCGTGTGTTAAGTCTTTAAGTTTTCTTCTTTTATATTTCTCCGCTGTTTCTCATATTCATAATTAAGCTTTCGCACCTTGTTCCTTAACGGTTTCCCGATTTCAGAAAAAAAAAAAAAAAGAGTGTTCATATCGTCCGAATATCCATCTACATTCTTGTCTGTACACAAATCTCTTTCTACACTTCTTGCTCTAAGTATCTGCCATTTTTCTTTCACTGAAATTCGTTTGTTGCATCTACCCAATCACTTCTTCATTGCCTTCTTTCAGTGCTCATTCTGCTTCCACATTTTACCTCCAATCCTAGCGTCATGCTTTAACACACCATTCTCCATTCGGGAATGAAGGAGTTGAGCCGTGTCTGTGTAGCCAGGTAGTTTTTCTGTCTGGGTAGCCTATATTCTGTGCAGCCCCATGAAGTTGAAGCGGCCAGTTTCAAGACGTCGAGATAAAATTTGGGATACGATAACAATATAATTAAACTGATGCGCTTGCAGCAGCATGCACATTTTTATCATTCCTATACGAACGTCCTTTGTACGCACCCCTCAGATTAACAAAATCCATTTGTTCCCATTTCCTTGCCTCGACTACTCGGCTATATCTGTTTGACGCGACTTTATTTTTCGGTCTTTTTGCTTTTAGTCTTCCACTCGGACTATTCCTCCCATCCCTCTTCTTCAACCATGCAGCTAGTTATAGAAGGAGACATCCGTGTAATATTTTTATCATAAAGAAGCTAATATCTACCTAGTTGTCTTACAACTTGGCCATGCACTCTTGTTCAGCATCTGTATGACCTTCAAGTGTTCAGGAAAACAGCATATATAAGTAATTGTTATTAAACTCAGCAAGGATTTATGAAGAGTGGGGGGGGGGTCAGATGTGCTTCCTGATTTAGGCAGCTTTCTCCTATTAATATTATTATTATTTATTTTTTCGGTAGACCATCTGAAATGAAGCGCTACTTGCCGTAAAAGTAGCTAAAAATGTTATTGCACGTAAACATGACTGTTTAATTATGATCCTATAATTAAAACGAGCCAAATGAAAGTGCATTTTCATATGACTTTAGTTGTGTAGGCATAATATAACACAATACTATATGTAACTACTGTATATAGCGATAGGTAACAATATGTAGATAGGGTAGTTATGTCTGTGTCCTCCAGGAAGAGTTAAAGAACACATCCCCTTGCCTAGACGAACCAGGAATGTCAATTCACAGAATGTATATACACAATCCTTGTTGTCCTAGACCATCAAGAATTCTTAAGCCATACGATGTATCTCAAACTTGCTCGTAGGCCAGACGAACAAGAAATTCATGACGTATTCAAATACTTGGAGTAACCAGCCCTAACTAGTTAGTCCATGTGATAGGATATTTACCATACACATCCTCCCCACGCTCTATATAATGTCGGAGAGATTCCCTTCAGAGCAACAAGGGGTTAGAGAGAGAAAGGAGAGTGAAGGCTGGTGAGAAGGTCCAACGTTAGTATCACGGTCTACTAAACTGTAGCTCATCCTTTTTATAACTTTGTACAGTAAACTTTATAACCCGAGAGTGCTGTAACTCACCTCGTTGTCACTACGTCTCACTACTTAATTCTGGCTGAGCTTAACGATCCATAATCAAGTGCCCTATCTCACTACAAGTACCTAAAACCACACTGTCGAGATTGGTGGCCAGATAACCTTCTCTGTATAATTACACCCCTCGGCTACGTCTATTTACATTGGTGAGCATCGGTAAAAACGAACCTACTACCCTCACTTACATTGGTGAGCAGGGGTACAAATGAACCTACTACCCTCACTTGCATTGGTAGCAGCGGTTCACTTACGCCTTACGAGTTTACACAACCGCTACAACGGTAAACTACAATATCTACCTCACTACGTTCACTGAGAATGGTGGCGAGCGGTAATCGAAGCCGATTAATGTGTTAGTCATAGCAGCCTACGACTGCACAAATTGGCAACTTCATGCAATCAAACAAAAAACAAGCAAATCAGAGAGCAAGAGCTGGCGTCGCATCAACACAGCTTAATTTCGTTCCTAATAGCTCCTAAATCACAACTCCACAATTACGAGAAACAGTATCAACGATAAACTACGTTTATCAACAACTCTACAAGCGTGCAAGTTAATCTCAACAAGTAAGGAAAATCAAACACTACAAGACCAAGAAGTAAACAAGGAAAGAAGAAAGTGCATCTGTGTGTTGACCCTACTTCAGCACATTTTCTGTCTCCTTGAACCAACACCACCCTCCACCAGGACCTCCACCTTCCCCATCTCCAATAACCCCCACCATCTTCTTCCCGACCACCACCACCACAGTGAGGTAAGCAGCTCAGCATTGTCATCATTTACTTAAGTCGTCATAACCCGTCAGTCAGTCCGAGTGCCTGACAACACCAGCCTGCCATCCTACACCTGCCTGCCTGCCAGCCTGTCTGCCTACACTATCAACGACACCGAGTGCTGACTCTGTCATACCAGGACCTAACCTACCTCAACCAAACCCTAAGTGACGTGTGTGACATCTGACCTCCACCACCAGGAAGAGGAGAGCGAGTGTCTTAACGCCAGATGTAATCAACATTCAACAGACACCACGACTGTATCTCCACTGCTATTCTAGTGAGTTGATTTATTCTAACCAAGGTTGTATTAGTTAACACTTTACCAATTACGTAACTATCCATAAAGTACTATCACTTAGTTAACGAACCTAGCGATACTGTATATACATTTTCATCATCATAAATATTACAAACTACACAGTGAGAGACAATTACACAATGTACACTTACATATGTGTTTTATAATTTTAATTTTATAAGCAATCAAGAGAAATCCCATTATGCTAAGTAAAGTTCCACAATTAGTGCCCAAAGGATCGACATTAACAGTGACAAATACCCTGACAAACACCAGAAAACGATCAACAATATATAAATTCCGAAACACCATCAGAAACACAAGAACAAGCTGAAAACCAGACTCAGGAAACAAAACACACACTAGATAAGGAACAGCAAACAGATGCAATTTACGCTGAAGTAAATGACGATGACAGTCAGAAATTTCAGATGTAGATAGTGAACTTTATAAAAATTCGCTTCCGTTTTACTATAATTTAGACCATAGAGTATTAAGATCAGGAAAAAAGAATAAATTGCCTGTAAATGACGATTGCAAGAAAAACACTGTAAAGATGGCTAATGAAGATGCAGCAAGTACTAGTGCAGTACCTTCTCCACAAAATTCCAGTAGTACTCCATTTCCAGTGTATATTTGTCATGAAGACAATGAACTACCAAAATTCTCTGGTATGGAAAATGATAAGATTGACATAAACACACATATTGAATAATGTCAACAGTATTTCATCAGGAGACACATTACAGATGAGAAAGGAAAAATAGCTGTTTTTTCAGCTAGAATAAATCAGGAACGATGGAAATTTGTTACGGTCAGACAAGCTGTTAAGAGCTTCAACATTTGAGCAGTTTAAGACAGAATTACTTAGGAAATTCTCTGGAGGCAAGAATTTTCTTGGTGGTATAATCCCAGAATTACATAAAATTGTAGACCTACTGGGAAACACACTCAGGCTCAGACCTAGGGGAGATTACAGCAGATATTTCCACCATTAAGAAGACCCTTTTATCTAGCCTAGAAAACTCAAACTGGGTCACAGAGGATGGTAATATATCACCAGTGCATGTCGTTGACATCATTGGCTACATAGCAGCTCTATACCAGTTTCCTGACAGGATATTAAAAATGTCAAAAACCATCCCATATAATTCAGGGATGAGTTTACTTGATTTCATTTATGAGGTGGAATTAAACTGCAGTAAAGCTGGTGTGACTAACACATCACAGGCAAACAGGACAGGGATCAAAGTGCCAGAAATGGTAGCAGGGATAAATAAATCAAGTCCTGGCAAGGACCAAAGACAATCTCGACCACTTCAGAAACAAGCACACAGTCAGGTTAGCTCAAGGACTCGTTCCCGCACACCAGGTAACAGGGCGGTACAAAAGTCTGGCCTAAGTCCCAGTAGGCATCGATTGGCACAAAGACAAGCAAATGGACGATCATCTCATAGGTCGAACTCAAGTAACACTCTCTGTTATTATTGTGCAAAGCCTGGTCACAACAAAATCGGAGTGTTATATTAAAACGAAGGAAGATAGGCAAAAGGCAAGAGGTTTCGAGGCATTTTGCAGATGTCATAGGTCCACCGGACATTGGACCTCATATTGTAGAACGATAGAAAAAATGTTATCCATCTATAGGTCGGGGGAAGATCGTACCAGCACAAAAGATGACACATAAAACGCCCAAATAAACAAACAGTCAACATAGGACGTCTGTTCGGAAATGAATGCATTTTGGTCTCTGCTTTACGTGATAGGAAGAGATATCATTATTTTTGGATTCTGGCTCACCAGTGAATTTAATAACGAAAGATGAGTTAGCAAGAATTTTTAGAAACAAGAAAAGTAACGTTTTTGGAAAACTCAGATGTAAATTTATACACAGTGGATGGTAAGGAACAAAGCTGTGAATAGCGCCACTATTAGTAGTGGCGCTACATAGCGCCGCTACTGTTTTAATAGCAATGGTGGTAACGCCATTACTTTTTTTCGCCAGTAGCGGAACTGAGAGCGCCGCTACTTTTTGGCTGTACTCACGCGTTACCGCGCTCCTCGCTACTCACATAGATATAAATATACCTAGATGCCGCATGACTACTTTAGATACAGCAATGCGGCCGCGATCTTGGAGCGGTCGAGGCAGGCGGTGTTGTGTTCCAGACATTGGGCAAAGTTGACCACTGTTTACCTAGAAATGCCGCAACACTGTGCTGCTTTTGGGTGTAAAAACCGTCGAAATATAGAAACAAGGCAACAGCGAATAACTTTTCACAAGTAAGTTCATTTAAAGACTAGTTTTTGTGTGATAATTTGACGTCAGCTTGCAATGCATCTTGGATGACAATGTCAGTAATGTCCATGTGTCTGCTGTACCAGGGCCAGTGGCATGTAAAATTATTACTTTACAATCATAAACCTGATGCAAAATTATTTACCTTCTTGATTTTCGTCAGTATAAAGTATCATGGAAGATTGGGGGAAAAAAGCAGCATGAGCATTTGAAAGTCAAGAGTTTGGAGGCTGTCCATTCCAAGAAATAATCGGATATATTGTCAAAACGTATTGTTGTGCAGCTGTCACAATGTCCGTATTAATATTATAATATGTATTCAAGGCCAAACGCGATGATTCTGTTTCATTTATCCCCATGAAGGTATTATTTTACAAGTTGCCAATATGTGGTTCAGGGATATTACCACCATAAATGCATAATTTGATACATACCTCTAAGGTAAGCATTCTGCAGCAGCAGGTTAGGTTAGGTTAGGTTAGATTAAGTCCAGAAAAATATACTGCACAACCTTGGGGGTGTATTGGCAATATGTAAAAATTTGCCCCCATGAATTAGATTCCAACAGAGTAATACTTTTACCACAAAAAAAAAAAAAAAAACTAGAAAATAAATTGTGTGCAGTTAAACTTAATGCAAATTTTTCTTGCCTTTTATCTAAATAGGTTTCCTAGAGATCCTGAGCTGATAAAAGTTTGGGAAACAGCATTGCATTTTCTATGCATGTGAAGTTCTATGTGTAATTTTTTTGCCTTATGCATTGTATATTCTATGCATGTGTAGTTCTATGTGTAATTTTTTTTGCCTTATGCATTGTATTTTCTATGCATGTGTAATTCTGTGTGTAATTATTTTGCCTTATGCATTGTATTTTCTGTTGATGTGTAATCCTATGTGTAATTATTTTGCCTTATGCATTGTATTTTCTATTGATGTGTAATCCTATGTGTAATTATTGTCACGAGTTGGCGCGATTCAGTATCTAAACAAACTCGTAACATTAAACTTCGGTGGGAAACCGCGAATTCTAGTGGAATCCCAGTATGTATCACTCAGTCAACCACCACGTATTCACCCGATCGGGAGTGTTTTTCAGGACATTTTTCACTGTTTCATAAGTGATCGTCATTGTGTGCGATGTTAGCACCTCTGCCGAGTGATATTGCGGGTGTGTATCGCTCACACTTGTTGGCCGTTAGCAAGTGCGGCCCAACACTCGCCTCTCTCCCACAATTTGAATTAGTCAGGATTTGAGTGCCGTGGAAGCAGGTTGGGCCCAGTGTGTAGCAGTGCTGCCGTTGTCCAGTTCCTGAATTCCCACCTAGCATGATTTGGCGAGAGGCTCAGCATGTGCAGCGTCCTTCCTCAGCAACGACGCCCAGTCATCCGCTTAGTCCACTTTTCTGACTAGTATTTTCTTTGCGTTTTTCCTAGGTTTAAGAGTTTAGCTTTTGAGTGAGCGAGTGAGTGCGATCTCCTTATTTTGAATTCATTTTGAAACATGTAACGTAAATTTATTTCATTGTAATCAATAAATTTAACAGTTCTTTTTCTTGAGCTTAATGTAATGTAAACTTGTGTTTTATTTTCCATAGTAAGCTTATTCTAGTTGCAGTTCCTAGTTTGCATAAACGTTTTCCATTATTCATAACTGGTACTTAGGCCAGTCCTTTTGTATTAATTTAAATCCGTTGTGCCAACTTGGAGTTAATTGCACGAGCAAGAACTTGTTTATCATTAATAGCATTAGTTATTGATCATCAGGGGTGGAGTCACTTTCTCCAGAGGCCAACAGTACTAATAAAAAGCACGTGTAAATAAATTAGTCTCTGCTGTGTACTGTTGAGAAAGTTTATAAATTCTCGTCCTTAGAGAATCAGCGAAGTAAGCCGGCATAAAGTAATCATTGCTTGATTTTCACAAATTAATTCTTTGTCCTGCTCTCAAGTATTATTGAAGAATATTCTTTAATATTGCATATTCTCAAAATCCCATGACATTTGGCGACCTCATTCCAGGATATTAACTCCTAGCTCTAAAGTTATTCATGAGATAATACTCACTTGCTTATACTTAGGTATTTATCATTAAAGTCTATAGGCACTGTCTTACTGGAGATTATTAATTCTATCTATCTATCTATTACCAGATGCCTCAATCCCGTTTGGGGTGGCCACAAACAAATCGCCTCCACGTCGTCCTGTCCCCCCCCATTTCACTGCCCTGCTCCCAACTCACAACCCCCTCTCTCATTTTTATTAATTTACGTAATAGTTTTCACAGTCAGTTGTTTGTTTAATTTTCTTTCTTTACCAGTTTAATTAGATAAAACTGGTCACCACTAACTTGTGCCTATATTCTTTATTTTCGATTATTGGCATCTTTCTCTGCAAAATTGCAGTCAATACTGAGTCTCTAGTTCACTTAGATTGACTTAGCATCATGTCTACCAGCGTCCATGTACAGGAAGCTAAATATATGGGGCTTACTGATCCAGAGAAAATAGACGATTATGTCCTCTCTTGGCTTAGTCACGAGCAGCAACACGAGAGTGATGCTCATGAAGAACGTAGAATCCAATGCGAACACGAGCGAGAACAGCGCGAATACGAGCGAGAACAGAACGAACACAAGCAAACACAACGCGAACTCGAGTTAGAACAATGCGAGAGAGAACATCAACACAAGTTTGAATAACGCGAGAGGGAACGTCAACACGAGTTAGAACAACGTGAGAGAGAACGTGAATACGAGCGTGAACAACGAGAACATGAACGTGCCGAGTGAGAAGCACGCGAAAAACATGAATTTGAAATGTTGAAGCTCAAGCAAGATTCATTGGCTTCAGACACATCTGGTGCAGCTGGCCCAAGCTCCACGAGCACTATCTCTGCACATATTATGGCGACCTCACACATCAAGCTTCCTCATACAAGGAAGGCAAGCGAATCGAGCCATACATAGCTCGTTTTGAAGACATGGCTCAACTGTACCAACTGGATGACGCAGCTAAGCGGCTTCAGTTTCTTAGCCTGTTTGAGGGCCCTGCCCTCGATATTCTCCACAGAATTCGTGGAGACAATCTCACGTATGAGATGATGAGGGCCACACTCGTCAAAGCGTACGGTCTCACAGTTGACGATGCCAGGAGTCAGTTCATGAGGGCGCGTTTACAGGAAAAAGAGACTGCCGTTCAGTTTCTTGACCGGCTTACTGCTTACTTAGATGAGTGAATGGAGAAAGATGAAACTCCTTCCATGTGTGAGGGGATAATTGACCTTATGCTGCACATGCAGCTAGAAAAGTCATGGCCTACTGAACTTATGGCTCAGCTGAAGATCTGCCAGGTAAGAGATGCCAGCCAAATGGTGAGGAAGGCTGATGGATTCTTCACTGCATACAGGTATCAAATTCGCAAGCAGCATACCTGGAACAGGAAAGCTAATAAATCTGGGAAACCGTCTCAGACTGAACCCCAGCAACAAGGCCGTTCTCAGAATAATGGCCAAGGTCCAAAACCGCAGAAGAAGGACCAGGGCCAAAACGCTCGGAAACTTGAGTGGAAGAGGTACAACAAGTACCCTAACCAGCAGCAGTATCAGCCACGCAATCGACAGACAGAACAAACCTTTTCAGCACTAGCCCTAGTGTATCGGAGAAAGAAGGTGAACGCAACCTTCATTCCTCAGCAGCAGCACGATGGCGTCGTCCCTACCAGTACGGGTACTTCCCCACAGTTCACTAGTCCCACGGCGACAGTGAACCCTCCACCACAGGAGGCCAATGCTCCATCTCCCCACATGGTAAGTACGACCCCTCACGTATCAAGTTCACAGGGCACCATGTTTGACGCATCATTTATTCAGCAGCCTCATGAGTGGCTGGCTGCTTCCTCCACAGGCCCTCCCACAGGTGACAGTGCCTTCCTTGTTCAGTCAGGGCTTGTGGGAGACATTCCTGTGAAGGTCCTGAGAGACAACGGTTCCTCAGGTTGCTCTGTCAGGCAGAGTCTAGTTCGGCCTGAGCAGTACACAGGTCGACAGATCCAAGCAAACCTTATTGATGGATCAGTGAGATTGTTCCCTGAGGCACGTATCCAGGTGGCATCTCCATTTTACACTGGTATGACAGACGCAGTTGTCATGCCAGAACCTTTATTTGACCTTATCATAGGCAATATTCCCGGTGACAAGTATAGTTGCACTGAAGATGATGCTACTCAGACTTCGGCTGCAGTAACACGAGCCATGGCTGAGGCTCCAAACTGTGTCACCCCAGTGACCATTGAATCGCCACAAGATCTGATGTGTGGTCAAGTTGTTGTTCAAGAACAACATTCTGACCCAACACTTGCTGCCGTGCGGAAGAAACAAAAGGGTAGAGTGATAAAGTATTCACAGGGAGGTCAAGCCAAGTTCCTTCGTAAACAAGGACGGCTATACCGTGAGTCATGAACACCCGAGGGCGAGGTTCGACTGCAGTTTGTCGTTCCCGCCAAGTACCGCCTAGCAGTGTTAGAATGGGGTCATTGTTCAGCCTCAGGAGGTCACATGGGCAAAAAGAAGACCCAGGGCCGTATCCGAGCTGACTTTTTCTGGCCAGGGATGGGACGAGAAATAGATAGTTTTGTGCATTTCTGCAATGTGTGTACACGTACCACTAATCAGGGACATGTCCTTCCTGTGCCATTTGAAACCACACCCGAAATCTCTGAGTCAGTTGAGAGACAGGGCAGTGGTGAAGTGGGTGTAGACCTGATGTCTTGCCCGTTGGCCCCACAGGACACAGTATGTCCAGGGCCTGTACATACATATGTACCGTAAGTTAAAGGGGAAGTTTGAGAACCCCGCAGAGACAGTCCGAGGCTGTGTTTGTATTACCTTGTGGAACGTCTCAAGCTGTGGGCCTCGCAGAGGATTCCCGGAGAATGCACATTATCCACATGAGTGTTCACACCCACGGTGGGTGTTAAAATGTGACCTGCCCGAGATTGCGTAGCGATTCTCAGCTTCCTGTCAATCGTAAGTGTAGTGTTAGGTTAACCAGTAAACAGCTTGTTCTAAGAAATTTGTGAATTCAAGAACTGACACGTTTCCTGGTTAATAATGTTAGGTTAACTAGTAAACTGCTTGTTCTAAGAAATTTGTGAATTCAAGAACTGGCACATTTCCTAGTTAATAAGCATTAACCAGTATACTACAAGGGTTCTAAGAGATTTGTAAATCCAAAGACTACATTTCCTGGTTAATTATAACATAAGTACTGATTGCTAGGTAGAGAGAGAGAAATGACACTTTTGATGCTCCATCTTGATTCCTTTCGCAGGTGCAGCTGGCGGGTGCAGCATTGCCGTGCAGAACAGCTGATCGTCCCAGACACATGCTGCTGCCTCTTCTCTTCTGCCTCGTCATCATCATTTACTATTGATTTGCATTATGTAATTTTACATGTAGGTACAGTTACACCACAACTGTCACACCTACACCGTGTATTACATACATCATGCTACTTAACAATTAGTTCTTAAAGTAAATGTAGCGAACTTTTCGCTCAGTTTGACCTGAGTACAGGATTTTTCACCGTCGTCATGGAGTTTTTTCCTCAAGCTTGCTTCTATTAATGTAAATACGAGGTTTTTTCACTCACTGGTGACTGTGACTTTCTCCTGTAGCAGGATAGCACACACACACACCACAGTGTGAATCTTGTGTGACTGAGTTAGGATTTATATGTATGTATTTTGAAAACTTTTTTTCCTGAGGGAAATTTTTTATTTTTATTTTGATGGGGCGTAATGTCACGAGTTGGCGCGATTCAGTATCTAAACAAGCTCGTAACATTAACCGCGAATTCTAGTGGAATCCCAGTATGTATCACTCAGTCAACTGCCACGTATTCACCTGATCGGGAGTGTTTTTCAGGACATTTTTCACTGTTTCATAAGTGATCGTCCTTGTGTGCGATGTTAGCACCTCCGCTGAGTGATATTGCGGGTGTGTATCGCTCACACTCGTTGGCCGTTAGCAAGTGCGGCCCAACACTCGCCTCTCTCCCACAATTTGAATCAGTCAGGATTTGAGTGCCGTGGAAGCAGGTTGGGCCCAGTGTGTAGCAGTGCTGCCGTTGTCCAGTTCCTGAATTCCCACCTAGCGTGATTTGGCGAGGGGCTCAGCATGTGCAGCGTCCTTCCTCAGCAACGATGCCCAGTCATCCGCTTAGTCCACTTTTCTGACCAGTATTTTCTTTGCGTTTTTCCTAGGTTTAAGAGTTTAGCTTTTGAGTGAGCGAGTGAGTGCGATCTCCTTATTTTGAATTCATTTTGAAACATGTAACGTAAATTTATTTCAGTGTAATCAATAAATTTAACAGTTCTTTTTCTTGAGCTTAATGTAATGTAAACTCGTGTTTTATTTTCTATATTAAGCTTATTCTAGATGCAGTTTCTAGTTTGCATAAACGTTTTGGATTATTCGTAACTGGTACTTATGCCAGTCCTTTTGTATTAACTTAAATCCGTTGTGCCGACTTGGAGTTAACTGCACGAGCAAGAACTTGTTTATCATTAATAGCATTAGTTATTGATTGTCAGGGGTGGAGTTACTTTCTCCAGAGGCCAACAGTATTAATAAACAGCACGTGTGAATAAATTAGTCTCTGCTGTGTACTGTTGAGAAAGTTTATAAATTCTCGTCCTTAGAGAATCGGCGAAGTAAGCTGGCATAAAGTAATCATTGCTCGATTTTCACAAGTCAGTTCTTTGTCCTGCTCTCAAGTATTATTGCATAATATTCTTTAATATAGCATACTCTTAAAAAACCCGTGACAATTATTTTGCCTTATGCATTGTATTTTCTATTGATGTGTAATTCTGTTTTTTTTTTTTTTTTTTTTGCTTTATGCATTGTATTTTCTCTTGATATGTAATTAAATGTATATATTTTTTCCTTTATGTACTGTATTTTCTATTCATGTGGAATTATGTTTTTTTTTTTCCCCTTGTGCATTGTGACAGTGCAACAACTTAAAATGTATATCTTTTATTACCTGTGACTTGTAAGTCCTCCTTCCATTTTTCCTTCCTTCCTCTTGTCTTTCTTTCCTCTTCCTTCTGTGTGCGGATGACTCTACACTGAGTGACAAGCCAAATGGTTTCTTGGATACTTGAGAGTTTAAGTGATATAAGGTAAGCTCAACATGTGCGAAAATTTTTTTGTATCAGCTACCAGCTAGGTCCTATTGGTTTTAAGTTTTAAAGACAGTAAAACTTAGAATATACACATGGTTAAGTGCAGAACATAATTCTTCAGTTATTCTTTTATGACAAATAATAGCCCTGCAGAGGCTTAGATCTATTTGGTAGTCTAAACACTAGCCATACGGTATTATGAATATCCTATTATGTACAGTACAATCTTTAATTATCTCTTCTTTAAGCCTAAGTTTAACAAAATCGGACAACAAATGGCAAAGTTACGTTCATTTTCATAGTTTGAATTCACTCTAAAACAAACGCCACTATTGCACGCTGGACCGTTCCAAGATGGCGGTCATGCATACGCATCGGCGGTGTATTGAAGAATGGGCGATGCAGCATCTAGGTATATTTATATCTACGGCTACTCACGCGACGAATACAGGTCCGGAGTCGGTGAGTACATACAGACATGCCGACGGTTTGGTTGTATTTATTAATGACGAAAAATAATACTTTCGTCAATTCTGTCAATTAGTGATGTTTGTTCTACATTACATCAGTAATTTATTAATTATTATTTATTAGAAATGTGCAATAATTAGACAGAAATTTGTTAGTTAATTATCGATCATTTAAATTAAGTAAAGATAAATTAGGATGTCAGCTACATGTAGGCAGTGCTAACACACACACACACACACACACACACACTAACTATCCCCGTCTTTAACTCCTGCTCTCTCCCTCACTCTCTCTTTCAGACTAATTCTTACTCACTGCGTTATTATTTCGTAACAGTATGTTACTTTCAGTTTAAAGTAATGGAAAAAATTTTGCTTTCGTATAAATAGCCTTTAAAAGAAAGCCCCAGTTCATTTTTACTTTCGTTCTCGTGCGTATCTAAAATAGGCATCATTGAAAATATAATAAATCTATATATCATGTATCAATGGCTTAAAAAAAAAATGTACGAGAAAATAAAAGAAAGCTAGTAATCATGATTCGTTCATTCCAAGGTACCGCGACACTATTTCCTTTCACATAGGCGGCCATAAATACAGGGAAACACGAAGTGGCGAGAACATTTACCATCACAACTGTGCATTTTGCGTAGATCTGCATGTTACAAAACAGCAACGATTAGTAACACAAGATTTCTGGATAAAAGACACATATCCTTGAATCTGCACTAGGTGCAAAGGTGCATTCCTACCACTAGTTGCAGAAAACAAGAGCTGTCTGATGATACAATCCGTTTAAGTTTTTCTGAGTAACTACTGTACTATATATTACACTGTTATTATACTTTATTGTTATCCGTCCCCACCCCGGAGGGGCACGGGGACGGGTAGTGTTTTCACTCTGTTTGTTCGTCTGTCTGTCTGTCTGCCTGTCTGTTAACAACTTTAAGCGAAAAGCACTGGTGCGATTTTGACTAAAATTACAAGGATGATGGGCTATGACCTTCTGATCATCTGATTAAATTCAGGGCCAAGTTGGGCCAAGGCCCAGGCTGTAGACCTAAAAAAGGTAAAAAAGAAAAAAAAAAATTCTCGCTATAACTCCTTCCAAATTCGTCATACGGACGTGATACTAAAACTTAAAAGCGCATCTTTCCAATCTGCATCCTATAACATGCCTCATTACATCAGGGTGGTCACCCCCCAGTTACCGGTAGATGGGTCAATGTCAAGTGGGTCGGGACTAAAATTTCAAATGGGCATAAAATCATCAGTTTTCACCGATTTATTCCAAATTTGATATGTGACATCTTTGACCAGGTATCCTGTTGTGTTTATATGTCAGCACTAAAATGACTGCCTGGGACAGGTTTGCTGTGCCTGGCAGCGCTTCTTTTGTCTTTAGAATAAATATGAGGAACATTAAGGAGTACTCTAAGTGGAACGATCTTAGTATGCAGAGTTTTGCTGCAATAGTATTTTATAATGACAGTCATGTTGAGCACTTCGTGCAATATCCTTCCCTCCACTTCCTAAACTTTCAAAGATACTGTTTCAGAGTTGTACCAGACTCCTAGATGCAAAAGACACAAGTTCTGCTATACTGCAATTGTTGCACTACTTTTGGAGATATATACTGAAAAAATGCGAATCAAAATGCGGGAAGACCGGGCTGGTTACTGGTTGTACGAAAATGCAAGAAATTTATTTACATTCAAAGAGCAGATACTTCAGCCAAAGCAGACTATAGTTAGAAATGAAAATGCTTTCCGTGGGAATGCTTTAGTCTTATGCTCATGCATCTACCATATTTCGTTCGTGAAATATGCATAATTAAGTGACTTTCATGTTTTCAATGCCTTGAGCTTGACCTATGACCTTTTCACCCCAAATGCAGTCACATTCCTATGAGGGTTACAATCATTATTGCATATTGCAGCCAATAGCTTCTCCATGATGTTGCTAATAGACAGACAGACAGACAAATGATCTGAGCCCAAAACATAACCTCCCAGGCGGACGTGGAAAGTTTACTGCGAGCGGGCGAGATAAGCTCGTTGGAGTGTGGGCGGAAAGTTAAAATGAGCTGCCCGGCCCGGCCCGATCGTTACGCTTTTCTGAGGCTTGTAACTTTTTTACATAATAAAGCAAAATCAGCGATTTTTTTTGTCTCTAGATATCACTCACAAAATCATTATCCACCATAACACTGTGCAATTTGCAATAAAAGTATTTTACAAAGATATTGTCCCGAATTAATTATCAGACTTTTTGTGGTAGGTGGGGATGCTCACCATCCATTCACTCAGTGTAGTGCTGCTGTCGGGTGTCTGCCCTTTCCTCTCCTCCATCCGTCGTTCTTTCCATCCTCTTCTGTCTTTCTTTCCTTCTTTCTTTCCTTGTCCTTCTGCCTACGGGTGATTTACACTTCCTCTTCTGTCTTTCATTCATTCTTTCCTCTTCCTTCTGCCTGTGGTTGATTCTGCACTGAGTGACAAGCCAAATGGTTTCCTGTACACCAGGAAACCATTTTTTTTTTAATTGAGTAATTATTGCGCTCCAATCGGATTGAGCCGGTGAAAGTCTATATCCAAGGGGTGGTTGGGGTTGATTGCTCATGTAATGCCACTCAGGGGTGAGTGAGGCTGGTCACTCTCGTCTTAAATGTCGGGACCTACTGCATAGCCCTGGGCTCCTACGCTCCTCATGGGCAATGTAGGACTGGATGATGGATGGATGAATGGATTATTATTATTATTATTATTATTTATTTATTTTTTTTTTTGCCGATTGTTTGTTTGACGAATAAATTCAGCCATACCATTATGTAACCCATGTCATGAGATGTAACAACGGCTGAATTTTTGTGGATGCCTCAGAGATACGACGATAAATAAAAAACGAGTTTGACGATGTATGTGTATAAATCATCCACGAATAGAAAGAAAAATCACCTCTTAGCACGATGCAACAGAAATAAGACAAGCCTAATACCTGTATTTCGGGAGCTATAAGAGTTTTAAGAAAACAAGTGTTCGAAATGTTTAACGCACTGTACTCTCAGTTGGTTTTCATCATCAGATTTTTTAAGTGTTTTGTATAAACGGGTGATAGATCACCTAATAAGACATACAGTGTGTGTTAGCAAGACTACTATAAAAGAGGACAATACTCTGCTTTGATGCAAGAGACTCAAATATGAATAAAATTTTCAATAACACATTAAGCTAATAAAGCCGGCATCCTTCATTATTGTATGTAGAACGAGGGAGGACCAGCGTTCTTCATAATGATTATGGCATTCCCCTAAAACAAACTTTCTCATACATAAGAAGGATACGTCTCGGTAATGAAACATGACGTACTGCACAGTATGTAAATAACAGTTTACTCCTATGCGATGGAGAAGTTCTTATTACCAGAAATTCTTATTACGAAATTGAATACTTTAAAGACATTAGTTGGGAAGATGTATTTCATGAAGTATTTTTTTTAATAGCATAAGCAAAATTGTCATAAAATGACTAAATGTGGTTCCTTTTGGTTGAGTTATATATATATATATTAGACTTATGGACGAGCGGTTTTTATATCTTGGAGTAGCTTCCCGTTTGTCATGTAGTGACAGGAGAGGTAAAGAATAGTATGGGACTATTTTTATTTGTCTTGGAAATATTAACAAGTCTCTCTCTCAAAGTTACCAAGCCCTTCTCACTGCGACCTGCCTCTTGTATGGCTTGTCTCCTTCTGCTCCTGCCTGTTCTGTGGCTAACCTCCCTCTGAGCTCTCTTTCCTAAATTCTGGTGTAGCAGGGGTGTGTCACGTGTGTTCCTTGTGAGTGGAAAGTTCTAGCAGCCTGTGTGTGAGTATGTGTGTATGTGTGTGTATGGTCACTAGGCGCTGTTGTGTGCCTATCAAGCATTCCTCGAGTTAAGAGTGTCTAAGCATGTTTAGCACTGCTTGATTCTCGCAGACACAATACCTTCTCATCATCTGACTCCCTGCTTCTATCTGTCTCTCTATCTATCTATTTATCTATCTATCTATTATGATTTGTAATTATAATATGGAGTCTGGATATCTGCTCGGTCACGCGAAAATGGCGTACCATCGACAGTTAATAGTCCTAACTTATTAATACATATTATATATATATTATAATGAACTTATAAACTAATTAAGTGAAATACATAATATTGTAAAAGTAACATAATTGTATGAATATTGTATACATATAATATTCATAGTAAATAGTGATTATTTAGTAATATTACATTTTAAACAAGTTGTATACATATTTGAATAAATGCAATGGTTGTTGTATAACACTTTGTAAGACGTGCATGTACAACAGACGTACGCATATAATTGTGCAATGGTAATACTGCTAGGTTATACATTACATAGAGTTATCACTTTAGTAATGTCTAATATTTCACCTAACTTGTATGATGATACTGGTAATACAGAATTGTGCTATAATTGTATGACTTATATTGTGTTAATGCATAATTGTGTTGGCCTTATATAAGTGTCTTGGCCTTATAATTGTAGTTAAAGTTACATAAAAGTTACATCTTGTTAATGCAACTGTTAATTGGCAAAGTGTAACATAATGCAATCGTTTGTCGTTACATAATTGTTACATATCGTTTGTAGTTACATTATTGTAGTTAAAGTTACATAAAAGTTACATCTTGTTAATGCAACTGTCACAGAAATGGTACATATTGTTTGTAGTATTGTTTGTAGTTACATAATTGTAGTTAAAGTTACATAAAAGTTACATCTTGTTAATGCAACTCTCACATAAATTGGTACATATTGTTTGTAGTTACATAATTGTAGCAAGTGTAACATAATGTAATCGTTTCTCGTTACATAATTATAATATGGAGTTACATAATTGTAATAATTGCAGTCCTAACATATGCTGCGGTCAATGATAGTGATGATGTGTCATGCCACTTGCTTGTGGAGACAACAATTTGCTTTTTTTTTCTTTTTTTGTAGTTTATGTGGTATTTTGGCATTTGTAGTAACACTTACACTTATTTTCATTTGTTTGTTATGTGATCATACTCTATTTTTGCCTTTTTTCTTTCTTACTTTTCTTTCTTTCTTTCTTTTTTGTTTTTTGTTTTTTTTGTATGTATTGATTTTCCATAGTTTGTTTTTCTTCGCTTGTGTACGCTTTTTCCATGTTGTTCATGGTTGCATAATTACTAGCTAATTTCCTTGGGGTACTTTGTTAAAGTTTAGTTTATATTGCACAGAGATTATAAAATGATATTATATAGTCCCATATTTTGTTATTTTATATAAAAAATATATATACACATATACAGTATTAACTATATACACTGACTTGTTGTTCACTTGTACCTATCGTGGGTAATATGTGTGTCAGCACTGTGTGGAAATCATTGTCTTCACGATTGTGGTGAAGATGTTCACTCTTGCTAACGTCATTTGTGTTGGCCATTTTTTTTTTTCTCTAGTTTACCTTGTAACTTAATTTATATGTTTCCACTAGGTAGTTTTAATTAATAAATGTTTAATACAGTTATTTTGATCGCTCACTGAGTAACTGTGATGGTATATTTTCTTTATCACTTTGTAGATGTAAAAATGTATAGCTGTATGTATGAAACACGTATTTTATGTAGGTATAAATGGTAACACTCGTTGGTAGTAAATAAATGTTATAATAAATGAATGAATATATACAGTGTAGAATATTTATTGTTGGTGATTATTTAGTGTTTGAGTTACGCAGATAACTGAAGTAAGTATGTGTATTTAAGCTGTAACTATACAGCACGTTTTATATGTTTGTGCAGAAGCTTATTGTGTATCACTGTGTATTGTATAAATGAAGTAACTATGTAACTCACTAATTTTTACCGTGGAGGAAATGGTGTGAGTGGTGTTGCACGTGGTGATAGCGTTGTTCTTCACGGGTTGATTGGCGTGTTGTCGTCTCAGCACGTGGTGACGTCGGCTTCCCACACTGGTAGCTGTGGTGAATACTGAGTAGCGATGAGTAACTTGAGTGAAGACGGGTGAGTAAGATGAGTTGTGAATATGGACTTGGTGTTTTGTTGCGTGTCTTGACCTCTGCGTCAGGCGGGAGAGAGTGGTGTGCTTGTTGCTTTGGTCTTTCCTCTTCTTTACTTGCTTTGTTTCATATTCTTCTTGTTGCTGCTTGAAGTTACGTGAAGATTATAGAGTTGTTTTGTAGACTTGTAGACTATTTGCATTGTAGGCTGTATTTTGTAGGGATTCACTGTAGAACTGAAGCTAATCTTGTAGAGTCTCGCCTGCTTTTGTAGAAATTTGCTTTTAATTCGGAGACGATGTCCGTAGATTCGCTGGTTCGTCGTAGAAGTTGCAAGATCGTATCAATATTTTGTTAAACTACTTGCAAGGCGTCCTGTGACCTCTTTCACCTCTGCATCAGCATGATGATCGGGGAGGCGGAGGGGGCTGGGTGGAGAGAATACTGTCAGGAGCTGGTTGTGAGAGGTATTCTTTTTGTTTTCAATCTTGATATTTTGTAGGAATTCAATGTTGATTCGTAGACGAGGTTCGTATACGTTCGCTGCTACCAAATGTCATAAAAGCCTTAATGTCATAAAATACTTTGTATTTACTTGTGGTTCCTTTGTAGAAAAGTTTTATATATATTAGACTTATGGACGAGCGGTTTTTATATCTTGGAGTAGCTTCCCATTTGTCATGTAGTGACAGGAGAGGTAAAGAATAGTATGGGACTATTTTTATTTGTCTTGGAAATATTAACAATCTCTCTCTCAAAGTTACCAAGCCCTTCTCACTGTGACCTGCCTCTTGTATGGCTTGTCTCCTTCTGCTCCTGCCTGTTCTGTGGCTAACCTCCCTCTGAGCTCTCTTTCCTAAATTCTGGTGTAGCAGGGGTGTGTCACGTGTGTTCCTTGTGAGTGGAAAGTTCTAGCAGCCTGTGTGTGAGTATGTGTGTATGTATGGTCACTAGGCGCTGTCGTGTGCCTATCAAGCATTCCTCGAGTTAAGAGTGTGTAAGCATGTTTAGCACTGCTCGATTCTCGCAGACACAATACCTTCTCATCATCTGACTCCCTGCTTCTATCTGTCTCTCTATCTATCTATTTATCTATCTATCTATTATGATTTGTAATTATAATATGGAGTCTGGATAAAATGTGAGAGGCATAGTCAATGATTTGTTAAAATTTATAACATTCATGATTTCTGAGGAAAATAAAGTAAATTGTGTCAAATATACAGGTTGTTAGTTTTTGAATTTGTAAATAAAAACTTTCTTGAAACATTGGCAAAAGAAATCCCCGGTGAAAGTACTGTCAAATACTTCCTTGTATCAGAGCCTTTCATTCAACAAATCTATTAGTTTTAACAATTTCTACGTGTGTACATGCTTTACTTTCCTTCCATATTTTTCCTATGTCAATCTTTATATACAGTGTGCTGGTTGGTTATTCAATTCTTCCCTTATAACAGTACCGTTTCATTTGTCCTGTGTGGATTGACCAAGGCTGCTGCTGCTGTTGACGATGTACTACTAAAACTGTTCTATTTTTGATATCCATCCAGCCCTATCCTAGACCTTTGCCATTATTTCCAGCTGTCTCTTGCAGTGTTCAGTCAATTTCATGATTTTCCATTTACACCAACCCTTTCTCTGCTCTCAGGATGGTATTGAACAGCTGGGGTGAGAGGTTCTGCTGTCCCTCATTATGTTCCTTTATAGAAGCACGTCAGTGGAACTCCTGCTGAAAGGACCATGGACAGTGCTTTGCCTATGCCGAGCTTGTGAATCCTAAAGGTAGGTGAAGGAAATACGGGTCGTGGATGCGGTCATAGTTAAGGTAATGATGACTGTAGAGGGGTAGTGGATAAAGGGGTAATAATGATTGTTGAGGGGTAGTGGATAATAATAATAATAATAATAACGATAATATTCTGGCCTTTTGTTTCTCAAAAGGGTCAGTTCTTCCTTTGGGAATTCACTAACGCTCGACATATACATTACTTTTGCAATTACAAGAATTGTGACATTTCACGTATATCATACAAGCTACATCATATATATGAAAGTGGCAATAATTAAACCCGATAATCAACCGTCATAGTACCTCTCTCCAGGTCATAGCATTTTGAAAAAAAGAAAGGCTTTCAGCTCTCTCTTAAAGGATTCAGCAGAAAAGCATTGTCTTGTGGACAATGGCAATCTGTTATATAATCTAGGGGCTCTATACACAAAAGAACGATCAGAGAAAGATAACTGGTGAATGGCTCCTGGCTCGTCAAGATGCAAGGAATCATCTTCACTGAGTAACATCACACCCAGGTGTGCAGATGGGAGTTTTAACAATTCAGCAAGATACTTTGGTTCACCAAACTTAAGAACCTTGATGTAATAAGACATAGTTTAAATTCAATTCTAGCCTTTACTGGTAACCAATGCAACTCAATCAGAAACGGGGTTGTTGAGGTTCTCGGGGGGAGACCAAAGATAAGCCGTGCTGCCCTGTTTAACACAGACTGAACTTTTGTTAGTATATATTTGGAAGACCAACCCACAGTGAATTACATTAATCAACACAAGACAAGACCACTGCATGGACCAATGTTAAGAGGCACCGTCTATTCAGGAATTTTCTCACAGAGTACAGATTTCTGATATGCAAGTTACACCTTCTGACAACTTGATTAATATTTTCTTTGTAATTTAACTTTGAATTAAAACAAAAACCCAGATTTCGAACAGAACTGACTGGATGAAGCTGTGACACACCAGTATTCAAAGCCAGGGCATTATCAGTGTCATCACCTCTTCTGTTTCCTCTGATGATGATGATCTCAGTTTTACCATCATTCAGCTTAAGTTTCCTCTTAGCCATCCAAATATTAATACCAGACAATTGAGATTCATGCTTTGTCTTAGTATCGTTGATATCTGACGTCTTAACATAGAGCTGGGTGTCATCAGCATAAAAATGATAGGACACATCATGAGCATCAAGTAGAGATGATAAACTACTGTACTTGTGTAGATAATAAATAGAATTGGACCCAAAACTGATACTTGAGGGACTCCAAATAGAAGGGGAGCAGAATCAGAGCTAGCGTAATCAACAACCACTCTCTGAGATCTGTCTAACAGATTTGACTTAAGGAGCAAAAGGACACTATAACGAATGCCATAAAAATACAGATCATCCAACAATAGTTTATGATCTACTGTATCAAAAGCTGCAGACAGATCCAACAGAATTAGTAGAGAGGATATCCCACTGCAAGTGTTTGCCACCAAGTCACTATGAATCCTTGTTAGTGTAGTTTCGGTTGCATGGTATTTTCTGTATGCTGATTGAACAACAGGAACAAGAACAACTCTGTTGTGTTCCAGTAGTGGTACGAGTTGATCGAGTATGGCTTGCTCAATAATCTTGGATAAAAAGGAGAGGATAGAGACTGGACGATAATTTGTCATGCTCTCAACATCAAGGCCAGGTTTCTTAATGAGGGGCCTAAGCAAAGCACGTTTCTCGGACTGCACAAAATTACTTTCCAAGAAGCATCTATTTATTATGTTGCAGATAAATTCTGCAGCGTGTTCATACACATCAGGCAGTTGTGATATGTTACACGGATTGAGTGAGCAAAATATTTTATTATGTTCTCTGATGTAACATTTGACTTTGTTTACATCCAGTGGATGAAATGTTGAAAGCAAATGAACCCCTTTGTACCATGGCTGGAAGTCAACTGAGTATGCTTCATTAGGAGAACTGCTGTCTAAATCACTTCTTATGGGAAATATCTTAGTTGTAAAAAATGAAGCAAAATCAGAAGCCAATTGGGGATCAGATGCAGAAGTTGGTTTAACAGTTACATTCCTCCGACCAACCAAATTGTTCACAACTGCAGACAGTATTTTTTTTTTTTTTTTATCACCACCACATGAATCAACTTTATTTTGATAATACCTAGCCTTTTGGGCTTTTACGGTGTGAATGACTGCTCTTCTCGCGAAAACATAACGCAAACGAGTTACTTCGGTCCGCTGCAAGCGCCACTCATGTTCTGCCTTTCTACTTTGTTTACACAAAGAATTAATGGATGGACCATACCACGGAGAATTATCACGTACAGTGATTTTTTTTACTACCTCAGGACAATAATGGTCAAAAACTGACCTAAGCTTGTTGTTGTAAATATCAACCAATTCATCAGCAAAAAGATTTGAAGAATCAATGTAGTTTAAATGCTGATCATTTTCAAGACACATCAACTGGTGGTCAACATGCCTGTAATTTCTGAACCTGATGACCTTTTTATATGAAGGGGATTTCGGGACATCAAAACTAAGAGTGATCAGAGCATGATCAGAGTTGAGGGGGTCAAATGAGTCAACCTCCACATTTGATACATGCCTGCAACCAACAGGGGACAAGATCAAGTCAAGGACATGTCCTGAGACATGAGCTGGATTACTCACATGAATGAAAAAATTGTTCTGGGTGATCAACTCAAGGAATTCTAAAGAAAATTGTTTTGACTCTGGACTGTCAACCCAATAATTGAAATCGCCAAAACAAGAAGTCCTCCAGATTTAAGAGAAAACCCTTCAAGAAACTGCCCAAGCTCCTCCATAAAACCTCGATCTGTACTTGGATGACCTGGTTGATAGACAGTTGCAATTCTAATGGTATTCTGATGGAAATTTATTAATTCAGTACTTCCAATAATTCAAATGAAGATGGAGTCAGGTCTGGATCAATGAGAGGAACGTTTACAAGTATTGCCGAGTAGATGAGCGCTACGCCTCCTCCCGGACAGTCAGCAGCAGGCCTGGGAATACTAATTAAAGAATGTGTCTTAGGCAAAACATTACGAATAATATCAATATCAGACTCATACAACCAGGTTTCAGTCAAACACAAAATGTCAAGCTCGTGCTGATTTAGAGTTTCATTAATATAGTCTATCTTAGTATGGATAGAACGAAAATTTAAAAGACCCATTCTTAACTGGTTCAAGAGGGACGTAGTCAGTTTTTTGAATGGTCAAAATTGGTGTTTTCAATCAATATATTCCTATGAGAAATCATAACTGGACAGTCTCTAGCTGATGCAAAATGGGCAGCCGACTGTGAATTTGAATTAGCATCTTGATGTCTTAAAGAAGAGCAGTTGATGCATTTGTGAGAATTTCTGTTACTACGGTCCTTAGATTTATGGGCTCCAGCACGAAAGACACATTCAGGTTCATCATTTTTTCTAGAACATCTCACAGATGTATGACCAAAGCCCTGACAGTGATGACACTGTGTAATCCAGAACCTGTCGAAAGCGTGGCATCTTGTACGATCCACATAGATGTAGCTGCCCTGTTCTACAGTGGATGATCTCACCTCTGGCGACATCTTCAAGACAGCAGTTTTGGTGTCATTCCATGTTCTTGTGAATAGAAGGTTGAGGATACAACCTCGATCAACGAGCATCTTAATTTTATTGTTTTTTCTCAGAATGTTTGGGATGATGTCAGAGTCACCCAAGGAAGAGGAAAGGCCTGTCACGGTCATTTTAGGCGACATTTTCTTTGGCTCTGATAAGCAAAAAGTGCCCTCAGAGCCAAATGATCACTCAGCACCCCAGTTGCTTCACCCTTGGCCTCAAATGACGGAAACTTCATTACCAGCCGACTAGCCTTGGTCTTAAGGCAGCTATCAACCGGTACCGAGTTAAGTACACCTCTGATGTCTTCTGGGCCCATCTGATTTGTCAGGGCATCAGCACCACTCTTTGGTTTCACAAACAGTACATGCTGACTATGAATGGCTTTTTTCTGGCCATGAGCACTGATCTCAGTCATGCCCAGGCAGATCCTTCCCTTCCCCCACGAGAGACCCGTGAACAGCATCCGCAAATGACTTGGCCTGTTCTTGCGTGACTGCCATGGGTGATGAGACCTTGGTCTCTATGCCTCGAATCTGTTTGAAACGTCTCTAATTGCCTGAAAGATCGGGCAAATAACTTTATCTTCAAACTCCTTCTTGGTTACACCACTTCCTCCACCGGCCAAGACCTCGTCCACTGGTGCAACACATTGGCTACACAGCCATTGAAAGCCCAGCTGGTGGCTCTTCTTTATAAATGGATAATCGCTCCCATCTAAATTTTCACAAGCCATATGAACCCACTCACTGCAGTAGGCACACTTCAGTGCTTGTGCACTTTTTGCTACAGACCTACTGCAGCGAGGGCACTGGTATTGTTTGCTCATGGTAAAGGAGAACAAAAACAAAAGCAAAACGAGAACAACAAAAGCAAAAAGTATATACAATACTACCCGGGATAAACCCGGGTAGCGCCGCCCCTGTTTGTGTCATCCTAATTTAGAAGAAAAAAAAAAAGAAAACCGAAAAACACAAAGAACAGTAATGGAAAAAAAAACAGGGGGTCTGTGAGGTCACCACGAGCAGGTGGGGTACGACTTGACTACCCTTCTAGGAAAGGTAACCCGAACCGAGATGCCGCAAAAGTGCTGAGATGGTATTGACAACTTTTCCCAATTTGAGCTTTATAGCAGCAGCAAATACGTCACTTAGGCAAGACCTCATTGGTTACGATACTGCCACACTGCAAAGGGAGGTAGTTAAGGTAATAATGATTGTGGTGGTACTGCTCGTGATGGTGCTGGGGGTAATGAAAGGAGTGGCCACAGCAGAGGAAGTTATGGTTGTCCTGGAAGCAGTGATGAATGTTATACTGGCTAAGAAAGTTGTGGTAATGGAGCGAGAGGTGGCAGTAATGATAGGGGCTAATAGTGATACTGAAGGAAGTGGTGCTATTCACGATAGTGAAGACAGTAGTGACAATGATGTGGCTGCACTAGAGAAAGATACAGTGCTTTAGGGACTAATGGAAGTAATGCATTGCCTGGTGCTGATACTAATAATAGTGATGCTAGAAGTTCTAGTGTGATGTTAATTTTGATGATACTACTTAAGCAATACTAGTGGTAGGTTTGAGTTTGCTTGACGGAGGGGTAGTTGAGTCTATGGCTGCACTTAGACGTTTGTGAAAGGCTTGGTTGCTTTAGTTATCGAGGACCTGACGACTGATAGTTGTGAGGATGGTCGCAGTCGTTTTGTGAAAGAGAATTCACACAACAGGAGAGGTACCTTTACAGGTGACGATAATAGGTAATAGCAGTAATTGGAAGTTTAGTCAAATATGAAGTACATTTTATAAAATATAAGATGATGGAAGAATGGCATAGTACCAAAAGCCAAAGGAACAAGGTCAAGGTATTCTTTCTTTTTCTTTTTGGCGTACTTTTATGCAGTTTATGCATAAGTAGTAGTTAAATCAAAATCATGAAACTTTCTGGGTGCACTTGTGCTTAAATAGTTGTTGTCTCATAACTGCACTGAGAGAGAGAGAGAGAGAGAGAGAGAGAGAGAGAGAGAGAGAGAGAGAGAGAGAGACTGTAGGGATGGGGTATCAAGTGTTTATAATGTCTCGGCCTTATTTCTATGGTTTTTGGCACTGTCATCCCACACATCTTCATATATACCCGCTAGGGTGATTCTTAAAAAAATGAAGGTTTGAAAGCTGAGTCTCCCAACCCCTCATTTTGTTATGATGGACACTTGATGTAATATGACAAATTTTTTTCAAAATATAAATTTATTTAGGAGTCTCACAATAGGGCTAAAGTTTCAGCATTTCCTAAATTTCTAATGAAATTTCAATATAACTTCTGAACTTAATTCTTAGGTATTGGTTCACATAAGCAAAATTGTGAAGGAACTTTTAATGTTTTCTCTGGTAAATTTTGGTCTGTTTCCGAGCTAAGGGAAGCACAGTGGATGGCTTCAACTAGTTGCAGGGTTAGTCCTGCCAGGCCTAACCCTACAACTACTGTAGATAATATAGTATGCTTGGTTTCTTATTTAAAACTTTCTGGGGATACTGTCATGCTTTTGCGTTAATCACCCAACCACTACTCATTTCATATACCAAAGAAAATTTATTGAATAATATAATTCAGCTCGGTTCAAATGAGGGTCGTCTTCTTTGAATCAGGAAATCATAACCGATGTTCAGCAACAACTTGCAATAGGTACTGTAGTTGTTGCTCGTTGTGTGTGATCTTGTCATTGTATTCTGCGAATTGAGCTACAGTCCGCTCTGCATTGTCGTTCATCATACAAATTCCTGAAACATTCTCCTGCGCCATAATGCAGTTGTCGATGTCAAGCCAGGACCCTGGATCTTCTTCTAGGAATGATTTCCTTATCTGCATCTTATCTTAGAATTTGTGGGATGGTTGAGTTGCGAGATCTCCAGGAGTAACTTCTCCCTGTGGAGCTGCAATACGTTTGAGAAGGTCATTGCTGCCCTGTTTGGTCTTCGTGCCTGTGACGATTCTACGCTTTTCTTCCACGGTTAATACAAGCTTGAAAAGCGCAAGAGGGATCAGCTCTTTAGACAGGTACCAAAGATGAACCCCCAGTTTCATCTCCACATCTTCTCCAATGATCTTGTTTAGGTATGTATGAGCCTTTTCAAGAAGGTGGAGGTCCTCACGGGCACACGCCACAGCATTCGGCACAGTAAACCATGCCCTCATGTAGACCCTAGTGAGCTTGAAGTGGCTATGAAAGAGCCAGACTTAGGTGGAATAGATGATTTTCGACATCCATCTGACATGATGCATGGGATCTGGCATTTTATGGCTGATTTTCTTCCCCTCAATTTCTCAGATGCCAAGAAACAGGAGGGTGAGTTCCGAAAACTCCCTGTAATCATCCTGGACTGTTCCCTTCCTGAGAATGCGTGAGCGTGTGACTAAAATTACAGAACCCTTGGACAGAGGAACTTCAGAGCCGGAAGAGGCAATGAAGTATGCTTGAAAGGAGGCTCCATATACCAGTTCCCTAATGTGGTGCCTACATGGAAAATAAAACAATTTTTTTTTTTCCAGTTTGTGCTCGAGGAGCACACATGACCCAGTTCAACGTTAGGTTTTTGAAACTGTAGCGTCGAAACACAGTATTGATATGAGGTTCCTCATCACTCTAGCTCAGCAGCGATAGCTGCAGCCTGGGCCTGTCCAGTCTCAGTTTGTTGTTGTTGTTGAGATATTTGTCCCAGTAGTAATGGGACCCGGGCAAACTGAGAGCCCATCAGAGGTGCGCATGACTTGCACGAGCTTGAATTAGCAAGGGGGAGGGTAGTCCCTGACCGTGCTAAGTAAAATGTTGAAGGGAGCACGGGCAACAATGCCAGCAGTGTCCATAAACTCATCCCCAGACCGGGCAAGGGCTGTGTCGAGGTGAGACCTGAGCATGATAGTGGCAGGGCAATGAAGAAGATAATGAAGGAGTGGCTCTTCAGATCTGGCCAAGCAATGCGTGCATGGGTCTGGCTCTGCACCAACAATCTGTCTGTAACAGGGAAACCCCAGATGTAATCGCTGGAGCCTCACTACAAGATAATTAGGCAGACCTGGAGGGGGCAACGGCAGAGAACAGGATGTGGCAGTGTCATACCATGTAGCAGAGCGAGAGCCCTCTGTGACCCAAAGCCAGTGGTCCTCTTGAGACAGCCTGCCGATGGTAGCAGTGAGAGTGCTGATGACGTGCGAGGGGCTGGGGTGCAGTGGGAATGTGATTTCAGGGAGAGAGCAAGCAGAGCATGCTCTGTTGTCAGCAAGCTTATTGCTGCTGATTCCAACATGTCCCAGGAGCCAGTGAAGGATATTAGTGGCGTCCCTGTGGACAAGAAGGGATGCAAATGTATAAATCACCGTCAGAAGAAAGACATTGTCTTGAAGGGAGACAGAGTGTAGTCTCTGATGGGAGGAAAAAGAATCTGTGTGAATTATGACGCAGTGGTGATTATGGTGATGAGCATGGCGCAATGCACCCAGGATGGCAACAAGCTCTGCCTGGAATGCAGATACACCCAGGGAAAGTTGCCAAGATTCAACCATTTGCCCCAAAACAAAGGCTGCCCCAGCAGCGCCATCAGAGTAAATTGAGCCATCAGTAAAACAGATGGCTGAGTTTGATAAATCCAGAGCCGCTGCCTGACTTAAACCCTCCTGACGCAGGAGTGCAGGAATGGAGGAGAGAGGTTTAGCCTCTGAGGGACTGACAATTTGAAACACAGGAAGATCCCATGGTGGTGGATCAGCGTATCCAGGAAAGGGAGAATCAGGTTCTTGACAGAGGCTAGAAGCAGTTCTCAAGCCATCAATAACAGCGGCTGTACTGCATGCCCAGTCATGCTGGGGGGCGGGTTCAGGTGGGCGGCACAGAAGGCGTCTTAGGAGGGCAGAGACAGTCAGGTGGGGCTGGCACTGCACCAGCTGCAGAGTGATAACTGCCGCTCGTAGCGCAATGCGATGTGCCAGAGACGCCATACCACCCTCCATACGCAGATTGACAAGCCGGGTCCAGCGTGGAGCGCCCAGCATGATGCAGAGTGCATCATTCTGGATGACCTCCAGAGATTTAAGGACTGGTGGAGCGAGTCCAGTCAGACAGATGGCACTGTAGTCCACCAGAGATTGGATGGCATGTATATAAAAGGTCTAGAGGACGGAATACGTCGCCCCCAAACTCCGCTTGGAGAGATAACGGAGAGCAGCCATGTGGGTGGAAGCACACTCCCGCAGGTATCGAATGTGGCAGGCAAAGGTGGGACGCCCGTCAAACCGGACCCCCAGATACTGTTGGACAGTGGCAAGGGAGAGCTGATGGTCCCCAAGCAGCATTGGAAAGTTGGGAGGACGGAGTCCAAATGGGAGACACTTCGTCTTGTCAAAATTAATATTCAGCCCTAGCTCGGTGCACTTGGCATGCAGCCGAGAAAGGGCAGAGTCCACCTGCGTAAAGCAGTCCCTCCTTGTGAAGACGAGGGCCAGATCGTCTGCATAGCAAAGGAGAGTAACGCCAGGCCCATAGTCCACAGTTAGGAGCCCCTCCATAACGATGTTGAAAAGGAGAGGGCTCAATACACTCCCCTGGGGGGTACCATTAGGATGCCTGTAAAACTGTGAGATGTGCCCCTGAAATTGGACCCCTGCGGAGCAATCCACAAAGAAGTCCTTGATCCAAGATAGAAGCCTGCCTCCAACACCCCTGTCCACAAGAGCAACCAAAATAACCATAGGACTAGCCAGTTCAAAGACCTTCTCAAGGTCGAGGAAGACAGCTATTCCCCTTTCTCCACTCAGTTCCCTAAGGAATGATGTAAGGCAGTGAGTGGCACTCCTGCCTTGGTGGTAAGCAAAGATCCTTGGGTACATTGGTCCCAGCCACCAAGCAAGATGAGCCCGCACAACCCTCTCAGCTGTCTTAGCGATGCAGCTGAAAAGGGGAGATGGGGCGCATGGTGGTGGGATTGCGAGGCTTCGAAATCAGGTAGATGACAGCCATCTTCCATGACCTTGGCAAACGCCTCTCAGACCACGAGAGGTTGATCAGATCAAGCAGATGCACTCTACTGCAATCTCCAGCATGCGACAAGAGTGAGCATGTAAGCCCGTCAAGCCCAGGCGCAGTGTCCCCCCTGTGGCGCAGCATTTTTTGAAGCTCCCTGCTGGTGATGGGACAATCAGTGGGGTCAGGCTTATCACAGGGAGTCTGAACTGCTGGGGCACAGTTGGTGGACAACTGAGCCTGCAGGGTCTGGACGGACTGTGGGAGATTGCAAGAGGCAGATCGATCTGCGAAGTGCCGAGCAAAGCAGCTGGATTCAGCGGCAGGATCAGGTTGCAAGGACGGATGAGGAGGATGTGGATCAGAGATGGACCTGATTCTCCTCCACATCTCCCTGAGTGTGGAGTGAGAGTCTAGGGCACGACACCATCCAATCCACGCTTCCTCCTTGAGGCGGGCTTCCCCGAGGCGACATGTCATGTGACGGCAACCAGGTACCGACGTTGTGAAGATGTTTGGCGCCGCTGGTACTGCCTGTGTGCTGCATTGAGCCACCCGTTCAATTCCTTGACCCTGTCGCGGTAATTCCAGCCGTCCCGATAGCACCTCGTAGATCGACGCTGCAGCTCGATAGCAAGTAAGACAGCCTGTGATAATATACTTGCCACCTGATTTGCTCATAGGAAGCAGGAAATACAGGCAGAGGTAGACAGTTCCAAAGTTGACCTGTTGCATAAATGAAGGACTGGGAGTAACGGTTAACTCTTGCATTAGAGAGTTGGACAGAAAAGGGATGAGAGTTTGTTGCTAGATGGGCGCTACGCACCAGTCGTAGAGATGGAGGGATGCAAGCAGACAGTTCAGAGGAGCAGTGACCATTGAAGTAGCGACAGAAAAAGATTAAGATGCAACAGTGTGGCGAAGAGATAGAGTTTGAAGGGAGCCAGTAAGAGCAGGAGTGTTAATGAGACGAAAAGCCTTTGACTCCACGCTATTGAGAGAGCTGTATGTGGGGAGCCTCCTCACACACGTGAGCTGTACTCTACACAGGGGCGAATAATACCCGTGTATAAAGTCAACAACTGTGCCTGGGTAAAGAAGGTATGAAGTCAGATTTGCACACCTAATCTCTTGGAAGTAGATTTTACAAGAGATGCAATATGATCTTTCCAAGGTAAGTCCCAAGTGAGCGAAACCCCAGGCTGTTGAAGTAACTGCTGAGATGGATGTTGCGGGAACAGAATGGAAAGGTGAAGGGTGGAATCATCAGCATATGAGTGGAAAGGGTTAGATTTACAGCTTAGAAGGCCATTGATGAATAAAAGGAAGAGAGTTGGTGAGAAACACTACTGTTGATAGATTTAGGAAGAGAACGATGGTCGTATACAACAGCAGCTATAGAATGACCAGAAATGAAGCTATAGATGAAGGCACAGATAGAAGGATAGAAACCGTAAGAGGACAGTTTGGAACTTAAAGATTTATGCCAGACTCGATCGAAAGCCTTTGAGATGTCAAATGCAATGGCAAAGCTTTCGCCAAAGTCCAGAAAGGAGGATGGCAAGGAGTCTGAAAGATACGTGAGAAGATCGCCAGTGGAGCGTCCCTGACGGAACCCATACTGACGATCAGAAAGAAGGTTGTGATAGGGCAGATGCTTTAAAATTTTTCTGTTAAGAATAGACTTGAAAACTTTTGAGACACAGGATGTTAAAGCAATTGGACGATAGTTAGAGGGTTGGGAATGGTCACCCTTCTTTGGGACTGGCTGAATGAGAGCAAACTTCCAGCAAGAAGAAAAGGTACAAGTTGAAAGACAAAGGTGAAAGATCTTACCTAAGCAGGGTGTAAGCTATGAAGTACAGTTCTTGAGGACAACAGGAGGGACTCCGTCAGGCCCATATGCCTTGTTAGTATTAAGGCCAGTGATGGCAGAAAATACATCAGCTGAAGAAATTTGAATGTCAGCAATAAAGAAGTCAGAGGGGGGGAATGAAGGAGGAACAGCACCAGAATCATCTAAGGTGGAATTGGAGGAGAAAGTCTGTGCAAAGTGATCTGCTTTATCAGTAGAAGAAATAGCTACAGAACCATCAGAGTAGAAAAGAAGAGGGAAGGATGATGAGGTAAAGTTGTTAGAAAGGTTTTTGGCAAGGTGCCAGAAGGAGCGGGAAGAATTCGAGTAGGAGAGTTGAAAGCATTTAGCATGGATGAAGTTATTTGCAGCGGAGTGAAGAACAGACTTACTCGTAGCACGATTCCGGGCAGAAACGTATAAAAGATGTGATTCAGGGGGTGGGTTGGCTCTGGTACCTTTTATAGGCCCCCTCCTTGTTGTGGACAGCATTAGAACAAGCGTGAATAAATCAAGGCTTTCTTGCATTAGTCAAAGGATATGAGAAGGGAATGTATGCTTCCATGCCTGAGAGAATGACCTCCATAATGCGGAAAGCACGCTCAGATGGCTCTCGGCCATGGAAGCAATAATCATTCCATGGAAAATCAAAGAAGTACTGCCTGAGGGCCTCCCAATCCGCAGCTCCAAAGTGCCACAGTCGACATTTCTTTGAAGGGCCCGAAGGCTGTACCGGAGCGATAGGACAGGTTAAGGTAATAAGGTTGTGATAGGAGGAGCCCAAGAGAGAGGAAAGATTAACAGTGTAAGCAGAAGGATTAGTTGTAAGGAAGAGGTCAAGTATGTTGGAGCTCACTCCAAGGCCGTCAGGGATACGGGTACGGTGCTGTACAAGCTGCCCTAGGTCATTAAAGATAGAAAAGATGTAGGCTTGTTCACCGGGTGGATCAGTGAAGGAGAGCCAAAGGTGGTGATGAACAATGAAATCTCCGAGAATGGAGATTTCAGAGAAAGGAGAAATGGATAGAATGTGTTCCACTATAGAAGTAAGTTAGTCGAAGAATTTTTCATAGTAGAATTAGGAGATAAATATATAATGCAGATAAATTAGTCAGAGAATGACAAGAAAGCCAAACCAAAGAGTAGGGAATTCAGAAGAATCAAGTTCAGGAACACAAGAGCAAGATAAATCGTTGCGTACATATACACAACAGCCACCTTGGACTTTGAAATGAGTGTAGAGAAAGTAGGAGGAAACAGAAAAGGGTTTGCTGTCAGTTGTCTCTGAGGTTTGGCATATAAAGAGAATGGAAGAAGAGCAATTGGTGAAAAAGATAACTGGTTCTGATGTAAGAGGTGTGAAGCTGAGAGGAAGTCCATGAATAGGCTGGATGGACAGTGTGAATAGAGCGTTAGATGCGAGAGGGATGTCTGTAAAGCAAGGAAGATTGGCTGCACATGATAAGGATCAATGGGGAGAAATTGTAAATGCATAAATGGTGATGCACCCTCTCCCACATCTGGTCTCATCAGCTGATCGTGTCAGGTGCTGGGAAGAGAATGGGTTCATTATGAGGTGGCAGAGGCAAACCAGCTGTACTGTACTGTCGGGTCCTGCTATGGATGTCACTGGATTACACTGCGCAGTTGACCCTCGTGCGGTGTGGTGTGGTGAAGAGCGGTACTTTCTCCCTTAGAGGCTAAGATACAAGTAAATGTGTGTATGCGGATGAATAATTTGGTGAGTGTGTCGTCCTGTCTCGGCTACCTCCCTAGGGGGAGAAAGGCTAGGTATATATATATATATATATATATATATATATATATATATATATATATATATATATATATATATATATATATGTGTATGCATGCACAAACTATTAAAGCGACTGCGAGTGGGTTAGATGAGTTAGAATTGGGAACGGTCATCCCTCTTATGGAGCTGAATGAGAGCAAAGCATCCAGCAAGAATGAAAGGTACAACAAGCTGAGAGACAAAGGCAAAAATGTTTATCTAGATACTGGTGTCAACACGGAAGTACAGTTTTTGAGAATTGCAGGAGGAATTCATCAGACCCATAAGCCTTTTTAATATGAGGCCAGTTAGGGCAGAAAGTGTATCTTTTGAAGGAAATGCAGTGCAAGTCATGAGGAAGTCGGAGGAAAAAAGAAATGGACAGATGGCATTGAAATCGTCAAAAGTGCAATTAGAAGAGAAAGGCTACGCAAAGAGTTATGCCTTAGCTGTAGATTAAGCAACTACAGAGCCATCAGAACGAAATAAGAGAGGGGAGGGGGAAGAAGCAAACTTATAACAAGGTTTTTAGCAAGGTGCTTGAGTACCTCCCAATCAGCAGCTCTAAACTGCCACAGATGCCACTTCTTGAGAGGGTCCAGAGGCCTTATTGGAATGATAGGACACATTAAAACATTAATGACGAAAATTACCAATTGGTTAAAAGTCAACATGTGAACAAATATATGAATAAAAAATACATGTTAGGTACTCTTCTTGCAATGGTACCTTTTTCATCGCTAGGCAGTAGAGTGAACAGAAACTGGCACTGCTGACCTAAAGGAATAAAAACATTTCCGAGCTTTACATTCAGATACAGATATATTAAAGGTAACCTCATTATATATATAACATACTGATTTTCACCTGTACATGAAGTAATTGTTATAAACAGGAAGTTTTGCAATGACTATCCTAGTCCCATGATGTACAATATAATCATGAAAATAAATACATTCCTCTGGGTTTATAAAGCCGATTTTTTAAATATTTACGTTTGCGCCTGCGTTGCCAGCACCTCTTCACTGTTTTATTCAGTAACTGCATAACCGTTTTCCATGCATTCAGGATGTCCAGGCCCAGCACACATTATGAATACATAGACTGTCCTACCAGAGTATTCACAGCGCCTTGAGCCTGACTGGTTTCCCTTCATGGTTCAGTGCCGTTTCTCGTCGTATCTTGCAGCATCCTTTGATAATCCAACAGGGAGTTTCTTTGATCCATGGTAGGCTATGTGCTGCTTATGCTTCATCATAGCAATGGCTGAATGGTGAATGAAGTCTGGATGGCTGGTGCTGTATCGTAGATTCCAGAGCACCCATGAATTAGTAACCTGTGCATTAACACTCACAAGCAATATTAGCCACCACCATTCTTTAAACGAATACGGATCATGTAAGCTGGCACCTGCTGGTCGAAGGAATCTGCTCTACTCATACTCTGGTTATAAATCTTGACAGAGCTTGGCATGGTAATTCTAATGCTTTTTTTTTTTTTTTTTTTTTTTTTTTTCACCACTGCCTGGCTTTGTGGATTGGGTTATTCTTAACTTTATTTGAAACAACAAACGTCACCTTACTGTCTTACCATTAAAACATTTTTTTTTAAATTGCAAGGAAGAAGGAACCAAAAGCCAGGAGTCTGCAAATTGTTCCTTCCAAGAAAAAAAAAAAAAAAAAAGATAAGAGAGAGCCAAATTCAAGAACCATACATTTCGAGATGCCTGGACACATTGAGTTTGAAAGACTGGAGATCATAGGCAGTAGGAAGTAGGGACAGAGGAAGACAGCTCCTGAGTTGGGGCGACTCATAGCAAACCCGTCTCTGTATCTTCCTACTTTATACTCGTTTCAAAGCCAAATGTGGCGGTACGCAACGGCATATCTTGCTCTCGTGTTCCTGAATTTGAATCTTCTGAATTCTCTACTCTCTGACTTCGGTTTTCCTGTCATACTCTGTCTAAATATATCTGTGCTGTTTACTTATCCCCTGACTCTACTGACTGAAAAATTCTTCGACTATCATACTTCTAAGATGAAACAACACAAAACGTAAAGGTCTCATCCAAGTACCAATGATTCTTTTTCCATCAGTTTCTTGACCATGACTGGAGCACTACTGAATCAATCATTTCGCGATGTTTTTCTTGTACCTGTGTCTTGAGTAGCCAATGTTTCTGGCAAAGGCACGGTTATAAAGAGATTATCAAATATTAACTGCTGACCAGCCTCTGTTTTGATCTTCATTCCATCACTACATTTGGTCCTTCTCCAAGTCCAACATCAGGAATGTTTGTACGTGACCCTCATTATGGCTCAGCATGAAGGAGGGAACCTTTACAAACACATGTAGCGTAAACCTTGAAGCCAAATCGTCTTAGTTTGCCTCATTTATATGAATGCTCTTACCACATGGAGTTTGCAGTATTTTGGATTTTTCATTGCTTCATTATTTATGTGTTTGAATCACAAGAGGTGCACGAAGTCCTGTTCCCAGCCTGATGTATGGGTCTGGGTTATTTTCTTGATCAGTCTTCTGCACTTGACCAATATATTTATACATACCATGTACCTGTTTTCTCTGGTTTAATAAAGCCTTATGAAATCGAAGGCTCCAGGTTTATCTTCTCCATTATTACAGTTTATTCAGCTAGAAACGAATTTACGTGAACATGATTTGAGATGGAGAAACTACTGTGACCAGACCATTTTGATGGCTCAAGATATACCCCCAGCCGAATGGAATAATTGGTTCTGCACTTTCAAAAACTTCAAAGAATCTATTGTATAAGTGACGACACTGCCTCTGACAAGATGAAGTTCCTCATCAATTTTAACTCTCCATCAGTGTATATTCATATGTCTGATTGCAAGACTTACTCTGAAACCGACGACGAGCTGAATATTGTCGATGTAAAGTCTACCCAACGAAATTTTCGCGAGACACCATCTTGCAACACGGGTGCAAATGAGCAGTGAATCAGTTGATAAGTTTCTGCACTCCCTGAAGTTGCTGTCCAAGGACTGCGGCTTTAATTCCCTAAGTGTTGTGACATATACCAAGGAAGCCATATGTGATGCATTTATATCAAGTCTTGCATCTCCTATAATTCATCATCTTCTAGAGAAAGAAACTCACTCTGGATGAAACTGTGCAGCTTGCACGTAGCTCGGATATGGCACAACGGAATGCTGAGATGTATACCACTCCTGTTTATCACGGAATCGTCGCCTTCGCCACCAAGAAGTCTCGCTCTGCTGATGGTGCATCTTGCTGCAGTGCTGAGGATGCTCTGAAGCTCGAAACTGCTGATAATTCTGGTGATAATTCCGGAATCGCTGCCTCTTCCTACGAGGTTGTATGTTATTTCTGTGGTAATATGAAAGAAAAGCATTTGGGAGCTCAATGTTGGTCCCCCCCCAGAGCATGCTGTTGGCCAAGTCCAAGATTTAGACCATATCTTGGTATCTTGAAGGTTTCATGTTGATAGCTCAAGCCGTTCATGAGATAGGCCTATAATGGGAGAACACACACACACACACACACACACACACACACACACACACACACACACACACACACACACACACACACACACAAAGGCAGGCAAAAACATCGCTGTGCATTCTAAAGGCGGGCGATAGCAGGCTGTGAAGCCTATGCTCAGAGTCGGACACACACACACACAAAAAAAAAAAAAAAATAGATAAATAAATAGAAAGCTGAGGAGGTGAAATGCATAAACAGTGGAGGAGAGGCACATCAGCGAGGAGTCAGAGTGATGATGACTCCCAGGATGGGGAGAAGTATGATAGGATATTAATAGGGCAGTGTCCGATAAAACAGTGATGGTGAGGCTGCCAGGCAGGTCAATCAGCATGAACATAATTCAGGTGTATTCACTTACAGGAGAATATCCGGAGGAGGAGGTTAATGAGTTTTATGGGATGGCCCGACAAACTGTGAGGCAATAAAAAAAAATGAGATTGTAATAATTATGGGTGACGAATGCCAAAATTGGAGGAGGAAGACAGGAGGAAGTGATGGGACCATTCGGGCTTGGGGAGCGGAATGAGAGATGTGATAAGTGGGTGAAGTGCTGCTGCGCAAAAGGACAAGTAATCGTAATCTCATACTTTCGGCATCATCCGAAAAACTTATGAACATGGAAAAGCCCTGGTGGGTGAGTAAAGAACCAAAATGATTAGATAAAAATCAATAAAAGATTCGGAAATGGAGTGACACAATGCAAAACATACCATGTTCAGGACTGTGGGCATGGATGTGGCCGTGTTCCTGTGGTTGCAGAGCTGAGGGTGAGGTTAAAAAGAGGAAAGCAAAACCAGCGAAAATCAAGAAGAGACTGGAGTTTGCCACAGAGGGAGGAAGGCAGGTCCACTTCCGAAATCGAAGTGAGAAATGGATATGAAGTTCTGGAGAATGAAGCTGAGCAATTTGATGGGTGGAGGAGGAGGACTGGAGAAGTGTGCAACGAACGTTGCTGGAAGCGGTGGAGGTTGTGGTGCCAGAGAAGCAGAGGGGAGCGAAGCAGAAGTGGATGACAGAAGAAATTCTGAAGTTGATGGAAGGGAGAAAACGCTGGAAGGGAGATCATGAGAGGTATGAGGATTTGAATAGGGAATTTTAGAGGAAGAGCAGGGAGAAAAAAAGAGGAATGGTTGAACCAAATTTGTGAGGTGTTGGAGCAGCTTGAGAGGGTGAATTCTCGTCAGATGTACGAGTAGGCAAAAGATATAACAGGAAGGAGCAGGCCAACGAGAAGTTCAACAATCAAGCAAAACCAAGCAACTTTATTGATGGAAATATCGGAAGTTTTGACAAGATAGAATATATAACGGAGGTGTATGCCGATACAAGAGGTGACAGACCGGAGATGGCGGTGTAGTTGGAGGAGCCGCCAATTATGAAGCAGGAAGTAGAGGAAGCAATCAAAGGGATGAGCAGGGGGGAAGGTCGTGGGAGAAGACGAAGTATCAGTTGGAATGGTGGAGGCAGCTGGTGACTTCGCGATGCAGAAAATAACAGAAATGGCGAATAAAATATATGACACCGGCTATATTCCAGACGACATGAGGAAGCTGGCACATATAAAAATTCCAAAGAAGGAAGGGACAGGAGAGCGTAAATAACGTTGTACGAGAAGTATTATGAGTCAGATGGGAAAAAATAGTTCTCAGAGTGATTCAAAACAGATAAAGACAGACAGTAATATGGCGCAAGAGCAATGTGAGTTAAGAAAGGGTGAAGGGACCACTGATCAATCTTTTCCATGAGAATGATTATAGAATGAGTAACGGAAATGAATAAATATATATATATATATATATATATATATATATATATATATATATATATATATATATATATATATATATGTACATAGTACTCTCGCGTCCAAGACGGTAATATTGTAGCCTGAGGGTCCCGTCTAGAACGAGAAACGTCTTGGACCAAAACAAGACCTTATGGAAAAAATTAATAGTGTCACAAAATCTTCCA
The DNA here is from genome assembly GCF_032717465.1 of Coenobita brevimanus. NCBI lineage: Eukaryota > Metazoa > Arthropoda > Malacostraca > Decapoda > Coenobitidae > Coenobita > Coenobita brevimanus. The sequence goes on from NC_137003.1 coordinate 11,376,138, forward strand.
AAACATCAACCTAGACCTATTTTGGCAAAACAAATTTCCTCACCTTGAACGTGTTTGTTTCTGAGCTTGTTATCTCCAGCTTAGTAGCTCAATTATCTCCAGCTTAGTAGCCTGAGGTAGATGGCGGCGCTTCAAGGGGTTAGTAAACGGTTTCCTAGGCATGGTTACGTAAGGAGAGGTAGTAACCTAGGAGCAAACGCTGAGTGCAACAAGCAGTAAGTGTGTCCGCGACGCTCTGGTGAGGGAGACAGTTTAGGCAAAAGCAAACCCCGCCTGCTCATCCGTTTTTTTTTTTTTGATAATGAATGGAGGGAGGAAAACCAAAGAAAAAAAATAAGTCCATGTGCCTCATCCATTCATAAAATACTTTTAACAACTGGATTTAAAATTGAGAGGATTAAATGTATGTGGGAAGCAACTCCCAGGAAGTGAATTCCAGAGAGTAGCGGTTCTGGGGATTAATGAAATTTGATAAGCAGAGGTTCTGCATTGTGGGGGAGAGAGTGTGAATTCATGGGCGCTCCCAGCTGCCCGAGTATTTCAGGAGAAAATGTGAAGGGGAGGCACAGTTGAAGCCAGTTCGTTAGAGCACTTACGGTAAAGATATCGATAAAATAATGCTAAAGAAGCAACATCTCTACGTACTGATAACGGAGGAAGGTCCTGCGTTATGGCAGGATTATTGATTAATCTAATGGCTTTATTTTGAATTTTGTCCAACTGCCTCAATGCAACCGCTCCACATCCACTCCACAGTGGTGAACAGTATTCGATCTGAGAACGCACATGGCTTTTGTATATTGTGGCCATCTGCTCGTCAGTGAAGAACTCACGAACTCTGTACATAAGTCCCAGTTTTTTAGAACCATTTTTGGCAAGGGATTTATCATAAGCTGTCCAGCTTAGGTTGGGGTTTATAGTAACACCTAGGATATCAATTGTAGTGGACATGGGAATATTGACGTCATTTAAAATTATGTGAGAGTCTGAGGGATTCTTTTTATTTGAGAAATTAATGTATTTAGTTTTCTGAGCATTAAATGAGACCAGATTTTTTTTTTCCCATTGATTAATTTTAGAAAGGTCCTGGTTCAGAGAAATTGCTGTGTTTATTTGGGAATTTATAATATCAAATTGTGTAAAGGTGGTACTAAATATGAAAGAACTATGAAGGATCGAGTCATCAGCATAAGAGCGTATTGGGTTGTGCGTGACAGATAGGTCATTTATATGTATGAGAAAGAGGGTTGGCGCCAAAACTGATCCCTGAGGTACACCAGCATTTATGGAATGAAACTGAGAATAAATTCCATCTACCATGACCCGTATTTTTCTACTATGAAGGTAAGAAGAAATTAGAGGAACCAGTGATGCAAGGCCATAGTGTGACATCTTAGACAATATGGCCCCGTGCCATACTCTGTCAAATGCTTTTGAAATATCAAGTGCTACTGTGTGTGTTTCACCATGTTCGTCTATTGTTTTGTTAATCTGATGGTAAAATTGCAAAGAATATCTACAGTTGAACGTTCCTGTCTAAATCCATACTGCCGATCATTGATCAATTTATTGATTTCTAGATACCTGACTATGTGTTTGTTAATTAGTGTCTCAATAACTTTACCGAGAAAGGAAGTTATTGCAATTGGTCTGTAGTTTGATGGATCTGAAGTTGCCCCCTTTTTAGGAACAGGATGGATATTTGCTTCTTTCCAAGGGGCTGGAAAAATTGAGGTACGTGACCAGATGCCAATATTTTATTGGACAACATCGAAACCAGGTCACTCCCGGGCGCGGGAATCGTGTTGCACCGGGTGAGACCGTCATAGCTGTATTCTCCTTGGATTTGGACCGATACGAACCGTTGGTTCAGTATTGGACATACGCAACTGTATTACAGTAATGTATTTGATTATTATTTATGGTCTCTGTCTTGGGTGCGAAACGTCTTGGACGCGAGGATCTATCTATCAATTTCTATATACCTAGGCTGCTTCCCCTAAGGAAAGGGAGGTAGCCGAGACAGGACGACACACTCCCAATTTACTCATCCACTCAAACACATTCATTCACATCTTAGCCCCAAAGGGGAGAAGGGACAGATCCTCACTGCACCACACCGCACGAGAGTCAACTGTGCAGTGCAATCAGTGACATCCGCAGCAGGGCCCGACAGCAGAGCTGGTTTACCCCTGCCACATCATAATGGACCCATCCCCTTACCCGCACCTGACCTGATCAGCTGATCAGACAAAAATGCGGGATAATATCCCCTCAGGGCTGCGTTATCATTTATTCATTCACAATTTCTCCCCATTCATTTCTATCACGACAGTCACTCTTCCTTGCTCAACAGACATCCCTCTCGCATCCAACGTTCTCTTCACACTATCCATCCATCCTATTCGTGGTCGTCCTCTCAGCCTTACACCTCTCACATCAGATCTAGCTATCTTTTTCACCAATCACTCATTATCCATTCTCTCCATATGCCCAAACCATCGCATCACCCTCTGCTCAACTCGATCAGCCATCTCCCGAACAACTCCAGTTCTCCTTCGCACTTCATCATTTCCCACTCGATCCATACATATCACTTCACACAGACGCCTCAGACACCTCATCTCCATTACATTTAAACTTTTCCTCTCTGCTACACCCATATTCCATGTTTCAGTCCCATATAATGCAGTCGGTACCACAACACCCTCGTACAGCCTTCTCTTTACATCCATTCTAAGCAAACGACATCTAAACACTTTCTTCATTCCTCCCAGCACCTTTCCTACTTCATTCATTCTAAACTTCACTTCTGCATCTATTCTTCCATCCACAGCAACATGTGACCTTAAATACTTAAAACACTCTACCTCCTCAAGCAACTCACCATTCAAAACTATATTCATCCTCCTACCATCTAAGTACCAACCTTGTACACTTCATCACTTTGCTCATATTCTAATTTACTTTCAATTTTCTCCTTTCACACACCTTTCCAAACTCCTCTACCAACTGTCTCAATCTCTTCTCTGAATCAACCACCTGTGCAGTATCATCCATATGTTCTAGTGTCTGACATTTTTTTCCACATTGGAGCATGTCTCCAGCTACTGTACACATTATATTATTCATATTTAGAGACAATGTGTTGTAGTGTTGAGATAAGAATCCAAATGCCACTTTAGTGAAAGTGTGGTGTGGGAATAAAATGAGTGCTAGAATTGCGACTGTCAGCACGTCTCTGACGTACAGTAAATATGAGGGTAAGGGAAGGCAATAGAGAAATATCTATCTATCTATCTATTGCCAGACGCCTCAATCCCGTTCTGGGTGGCCACAAACAAATCGCCTCCACGTCGCTCTGTCCCCCGCTATTTCACTGCCCCGCTCCCAACTCACACCCCCCTCTCGCATATACTTCTCCACCCCATCCCTCCATCTCATCCTCGGCCTCCCCCTCCCTCTTCCCCCCTCCACCTCACTCACATACACTCTCTTCGTCAATCTTTCACCCTCCATCCTCTCCACATGGCCAAACCACCTCAGTGTATTCCTCATAACGCTTCCTATCACATCCGCATCAACACCACAATGCTCCTTTATATTCTCATTTGTCAGCTTGTCTCTCCATGTGACTCCACAGGCTCCTCTTAAAAAACTCATTTCCACTGCTCTCACTCTTGACTTGTGTCCTTCCAGCAGCGTCCAAGCTTCACTACTATACGTTAGAGTTGGTATCACAATACTGTCATGTAGTAACTTTTTCACTTCCATGCTCACTTCCCTGCTTCTTATCACTGCTTTCAAGGAACCAGCAACCTTTCTTCCCTGCTGTAACCTTTCGAGCACTTCACCCTCCAAACTTCCATCCTTACTCATCACACTACCCAAGTACTTAACCGTACTCACATTTTCCAATTCCTCACCATCCAATCTCACTGCACATTCACTGACTTCACCTCATCAAAGACCATCACTTTACTCTTCCTTACATTCACCTTTAGATTCCATTTCTTACACACTGTCCCAAACTCATCCACCAAGCCTTGCAGCTTTCCTTCATCTTCACTCAATAATACAGTATCATCTGCAAACAACAGTACAGGGAGTTTCCAGACACTACCCTCTCTCACTAGGGCCACTCCAACATCCACTACCCTACCTTGTACCTCTTTTATTACCCCATCCATGTACAGATTGAACAACCATGGAGACATGACACATCCCTGTTTCAACCCAACCTTCAAAGAGAAAAATTCACTCAGTTCACCATCCACACGCACTGCAGCCTTAGCACCATCATACATACTCTTCACAGCATTCAGCAACTTCCCATCTACTCCATATATTCTTAATACTTTCCACAATCCTTGTCTATCCACCCTGTCATACAACTTCTTTCCCTTCTCTACAAACTTTTCCACTAAAGATCTAAGAATGAATATCTGATCTAGACAACCTCTTCCCTTCCTAAAGCCTCCCTGTTCTTCCCCAACTAATTCCTCTGTTCTTTCTCTAATTCTGTCAATAAGTATCGTACCATACACTTTTCTTATTATACTAAGAAGACAGATGCCCCTATGATTACCACACACTTCTTTTTCCCCTTTTCCTTTGTACAAGGGAATAATTATACTTCCAATCCTCCGGGACTCTACCTTCCTCCCAGGCCAATCTGCACATTTTCCTTACCCATTCTACTACTATCTCTCCCCCATACTTCAGCATTTCACCACACACTCCCTCAATTCCTTGGGCTTTCCCCAGTTTAACTTTCTTCATTGCTTCCACAACTTCTATCCTACTGATTTCTTCTTGTCTTCTCACCTTCCTCCTTCTCCCAGCCATTCCCCAGCCGCTTATACTCGCATCCTCTATGTTCAACAATTCCTTAAAGTGTTCTCTCCATCTGCTCACTTTTTCTCCCTTCTCCACTAGTAATCTACCATTTTTATCTTTCACTCCCCTGCTAACTTCACTTCCACCCTGTATTACTCTTTTCACCTCTTACCAGAACATTTTCTTACAGTCCCTCCACTTTACACTCAAGTTCCTTCCAATTTCCTGAATGAAAGGAAGGCAATGATTGACTATGTGTGTGTGGATGAAAGGATGCAAAAATGTGTAATGGATGCAAGATCTTATAGAGGTTGGGGGAGTGGACTTTCTGACCACTACTTGGTGGTGGCCAGAATCAAGGTCCAATTAGAATGGAGAAATAGAAGAAGGGAAGGACGGGAAGAATGAGTATTTGTAAGAAGAGTGGGAAGGGTACAAGAGGATGAGAAAAAGGCAGAGTATATGAGAGAAGTGGAGGAACGATTGGGCAAATATGAATTGGAGCGGATGGGGGACGTGGAAGGTGTGTGCAGGATATTTACAGAAGAAATATGTGCAGCATGTGATGTGGTGTGTGGGATGAAGAGAAGACGGAGGGGTGTGCAAGGAACAGCGTGGTGGAATGAAGTGGTGAGACAGGCTGTGGCACAAAAGAAGAAAGCATACAATGAATGAATGAGAAATAGGGGTGTGGAAGAAGTTGAGAGGCGAAAGAGAGAGTTATATGTAGAAAGAAAGAGAGAAGTGTAAAGATTAATAAGAGAGAGTAAGAAGATGAGAGAAATATGAATTGTATATATGTTTAAAGTCTTGGGGAAACATTTACCCTGTTGGTATATTTTAATGTAATCAATGCCACTTTACTGAGGTGTATAATGTGCATGGTAGAGTTGTAACTTACTTCTACTCTTGTATAAATCCCAGAATATCTGAGGATTGGCACCTCTATTTTATGCTGATCTGACCACGCCCAGTGGGGAGCGGGGCAGATGTCAGGCAGAACGTACTTTTTCAAATGATAGGGACGTATTACTCTGAGTTCTCTGTGTCGCAGTTGTATCTTTCTGTGGCCAATAAAGAGAGATAAATCTGCTCAGTTCTCTGTCACCTGCACACGGTACCTACCATTCCTTCAACAGGATCTACACCGATTCCCACCATCTCCTGTGTGTGAGAGAGACACTGGTGGAGAGTGTCAGTTGAAAGTGACTTTGACCAGGCGGAACATTACATCTTGATAACCTTCCTGGAACAGTGCAGTCATGCCTAAGCTGATACATAATATTGGTGATCAGCTGTAGGGTCCCAATCAGCTGATGCAAATTGGAGTTCAGTGCTGGGATACGAAAAGGTGCTAAAGGGATATGTGCAGTGAAACCCTTTGCAACCACTCGTGATCCTACAGGTGAAACAGAAAATCTTACTTTCACTGTTGCAATGAGACTAATTGCGGAAGTGAGTAAGTGGAGCAGATAATATACTGGAGTAGTGAATCTCGTTCTCGCTCTTATCTCTGCCTGTACGAGATATCTCTACCATCAAGCACGAAATGGCAAGTGCGATATCCCGGCGAGATTCACCGAGGCCAGTGTGGTGAAGGGTGGTATCGTCTAGACACATCTGGTGTCTAGACGGAGGCTGGAGTGAGGCAGGGTGTGTGGAGCGTGTGGCTGTGCGCGGGGTGGTGTCTTGCAGTCAGTCACCTGCAGACCATCGTGGGGAGAGCATTGTCGTGTGGTTGGAGAGAAGAAACCTGGCAGTGTGTGGAGCTGCAGTGCAAATCTACCTGGAACTGCAGCATTCATCTGACACATAGGTAGTGTACATGCACAATGAACCTCAGACATACACTTTTTAAGCAGCACATGTTAGTTAGGTAATGTGTGTAAAAATAAAGGTTTCTCAGTTTCCCCTAAATAGATACGTTTTCTATGTACATCTTGTCTATGTCCCATTCTCTATTGCTAAAAGCCATAACTAATCTATTTGTGTCAGTTTAACATCCTGTGACTGGGTAGGGAATAAATTCTGACGGGATTAGATGGATACAATGAAGAAGTGGGGATGAAAATTAAGGGGAGATTCAGATAAACCAACCACGAAAGAAGAGAGTCTAGTGAATTAGACTCAGAATTTTGTGAGTGGATTGAGACTTTGGAAAACAGCATCCTAATTTTACAGGATATGAGTGAGGGAAACCCTGGGGTTCAAGGTGATCAGGACGTTTCTAAGGAACTGGATAGTGAGGACTTGAACACTTTGCATTTGCATTCTGGTCGTACTTATTTGAAGGTTTCTGAACGTTCATTTAGATCCAAAATGGCCACTAATCTTGCTAATGAGGGTACTCGTAGTGAAGAGACTGTGGACACTGAACAGACTGCAACAGCACCCTTGGTCACTCAGGATACTCAAGGTCCAATAATCTCTGCTAGCAATGCAACCACTCACATACCCACTTACACCTCACGCATGTTCAGTACACCACAAACCTTTGGACAACATGAACAGTATAGTTTATTTGCTAATGTTCCTTATGCTGATCCATGGGGCATGAATACTAACAGTATTGACATGCAAACCCAGGATCCTTGTGCTAATCCATGGGGAATGAATACTAACAGTACTGGCATGCAAACCCAGGATCTTAATGCTAATCCATGGGGCATGAATACTAACAGTATTGGCATGCAAACTCAGGTGAATCTTCCTTCTGTATGGCATGAACCAACTATGGCAACCACTTATCTTAACCAGGCCAAGGCTAAAAAGCCAAAGGTACAAAGATGGTGTGTTATCCATGGGTCGTGTCCTCATTCTTCGGACTACTGCCCAATTGTTCTTGCCAATCGGGAAAAACTGGGCAACCAAACTAGTTCGGGGGAAGCTCAGGGCCGCATGCAGAAGTAACACGAAAGATATTACAATCCACCGATGAGTGTGTGGCAGCTATTAAAATGGTGGATCTGCTGTCGATTCCTTGGATCACAGGGAAAGGCCAGGTGTCTTTATTAGTGGACACTGGGGCATGTTCAAACATTACATCTAATAAAGCGCTGGAGAGGCTCAAACGTTTGATGCCTCAAACCAATTGGACATTATCAGCATCTGATGTCATTTTGACAGGTGTGACGGAGTAAAATGAAGATTGTAAGCCAGGTACCATTGACACTGAGGGCAGATTAACAATCTCCTGTGTTACGTGCTACATTTTATGGGGTTGAGAAATTTCCTCTGCCAGCTGATGGGTTATTGGGCCTTGAATCCATGGAGGAGTATAACATGATTATACACCCTCAGAGACATTCCATTTCCTTTAATGGGAAGGAGTTTGTAGCCCTTATTCCCTCAGCAACATAAGCTGGAACTGGCATCCAACAAGGAACCGTTCAACCAGTTGTGACCCTGACAAGTGAAGCATCAAGGGAGTCCCCAGATGAACACAAAACAAAGAGTATGGATTAGAAGCAGGTCAGGGCTATAATGAGTGGGAATCACCACTTACCCAGTCGAACTGTCTGCAAAATTCCTGTCTGAGTACCTGATGTGTCAGAGGAAACTGATGTGGCATGCTTACCAGAGACCATAAAACATAAGGCATTGCCGCTGGAGTCCACCCTGAGTAGTGTCGGACCAGACCAGAAGGCGCCCCTCTTCATCATAAATATGAGTGGTGGTGCAGTTAAGCTCAGAGATGGTTGTTATGTGGGCAACTTGAAGTCCTATGGTGTCCCTGTAAAGGAAGTCAATGATGTACCGGTGATCTCTCCTTTAGTCACATCACAAACAACTACTCAGTCGGAACCTACATGTCTTGGGAGAGGAAAGCTGCTAGAACAATACATGAAGGTAACAGATAATGTTGCCCATAAAACATGGTTGCTAGTATTTCTTAAAGAATTCTCCAATGTAGTGGCACTTCCAGGAGAACTGCTGGGCAGGACGGACAAGGTGAAGCATCATATTGGTTTGTGCCCTGGTACAAATCCGATATATGTGCCTGCATACCGTCTACCACACAGCCAAGGAAAGCAGTGGAAGAGGAAGTTGAAAAGATGCTTCATGTTGAAGTCATTCAGCCTTCTTCCTCACCTTGGAATGCACCACTCTTTCTGGTGCCTAAAAAGGACGGTGGTGTGAGACCTGTTGTGGATTTTCAGCAAGTGAACAAGGTAACCATACTGGATCATTATCCGATTCCACATCTCAGAGACATACTGCAGTCCTTGGGTAAAGGAAATACTGTGTTCACCTGCCTGGTATTGACAGGTGGAGCTGACCGCAGAGTAGTGTCCCATCTCTGCCTTTACCACTCATTGCGGGCACTTTGAATTTCTCTGGATGCCTTTTGGACTGAATAATGCTCCTTCGACATTTCAGAGGATGATAAATCAGTTGTTTGGTGACATGATTGGGCAGGACGTCCTGGAGTATCTAGATGACTTAATAAATTGTGAGCAAAGACATGGACACTCATTTTAGTAAGTTAAAACAAGCGATGGAAACCTTAAGATCCGCGGGTCTGAAAATCAAGCTATTGAAGTGCAACCTTCTAAAGTCTATCTATCTATCTATTGCCAGACGCCTCAATCCCGTTTGGGGTGGCCACAAACAAATCGCCTCCAAGTCACCCTGTACCCCGCCATTTCACTGCCCTGCTCCCAACTCACACCCCCCTCTCTCATATACCTCTCCACCCCATCCCTCCATCTCATCCTCGGCCTCCCCCTCCCTCTTCCCCCCTCCACCTCACTCACATACACTCTCTTCGTCAGTCTTTCACCCTCCATCCTCTCCACATGGCCAAACCACCTCAGTGTGTTCCTCATAACACTTCCTATCACATCCACATCCACACCACAACGCTCCTTTATATCTAAAGTCCATCCATCCATCCATTGCCAGACGCCATGTATCCCAAATGGGGTGGCCAACGGCTTAGAGTTAATTGTTTTACAGGGAGGGGCATTAATTCTCCACCAACCCCACTTGACACGTAGGGATGCCAACAGCATCTGGTGTTCCCAGGCGGTCACCCATCCAAGTACTAACCAGACCCAATGCGATTATGCAATTCCTTGTAAAAACGCACAGCTTTTTCTAGGTAACCAATACTCTCACTACACCTTTCCTCATCACGTTCAGTGGATTTCACAATCTCCTTGGCCAAGTCTACGTAAACAAGCAAATCGCTGAGCTCCTTCATAGAAGGCTCGCCAAGTTCCTGCTCATTCACTTCACTTACTTCACAGTTAATTTGCCTTTCCAAGTACTCGTCGTCTTGTATAACAGCCTCCACGACAGCCTCAGCATCATCAACCATCTCAGTAATCACGTCCATTATGTCACTAGCTGACACTTCACCACAGCCTGGCAGATTCCAAGCCAGTTGAACAACAGCCTGTACATTGTCCTCTACACTCTGAGTTGGCATGTCGTCACTTGTGAGGTTAGGCAGGAGAAAGCGCCAGGCATATGCAATCGTTGAAACATTAAGCCTGCCCCAAGCCTCTAGTAGTGCATCGATAGAGTCCTTGATGTTAAATTGCCTCCAGAACTGGTACACAGACAACACCTCCCGACTTTCTCCGGGGTCAGGCTCAACAACATCCTTCTCTGTCTCACTGTCACTGCTGTCTGCCGTGATCTCTCTCAGCAGCTGCCGCTTCGGTGCATAGTCGATGACAGCTGAGGTGAACTGGCGATAAAATAACTGGGCGTAAAACAGCTTCGTATTCGCTATTATCTCCTGCTCAAGTGGCTGGAGAAGAGAGGTGGTGTTGGGTGGCAGGAACATAACTTTGATGCTGGGGTGAAGTGAGGTTAGGGCTTGTGGGTGAGCGGGAGCATTGTCCATGAGCAGCAACACTCTGAACGGCACTTTAACAAGCTTGCAATGAGCATTCACATCCTCAACAAATCTGTCAAACCAGTCCACGACTAAGCCTGTAGTAGCCCATGCCTTAGCCTGCTGACGCCAATACACCCCTGACTGATCCATGTCTTCAAAGTTTTGGAAGGAGCGGGGTTTTCTTGTCTTATTAATTACAAAAGGCTTCATCTCGAATGTTCCCTTGGCATTGGTACAAAAAATGACTGTGTACCGCCCCTTGTCGAGCTTCCTTCCCCGGGCCTTTCGGTGTTGACGTGGGATGTATGTGGTGCTAGGCAGCTTTTTCCACTGGAATCCAGTCTCATCCATGTTGAAAGCAGTTTGTGCTATATAACCCCCCTCCTCCAAAACTGCCTGGAGGACGGTTGGAAAGTCCTCTGCCGCGGCCACGTCAGCAGACGCTCTTTCTCCAGTCGTCTGCACGTTCTTAAGGTGCTTCCTTGTCAGAAAGTTAGCCAACAACCCATGGCTAGCACGGAAAGGCTTAGGGGGGTTGATACGGAGCCGCTGACTTGCCAAGTTGTGAAAACTCTTAGCCTTCTCCCTGATGACTGAGCCATCGACTGGAATATTCTTCCTTGCCTGCCTCAGGATGAACATCTCCAGACATCTTTCTGTCCAAATTACTGCCTCATCTCTGCACCGTACCCAGCCGTCAATGAGCCCTGTCCCGTAAGTTTTGATGCACTTCGTCACTTTCTCCATTTTTGTAGATCGTCCTTATGGTTGACTCGTTCTTCCCAAATTCTTTCGCCAGCCTTGAAAACTTCTCTCCCTTCTCAACACAACAAATGAGCTCCAAACGTTGACTGTACGAAACAGCGGCTGCTTCTTGATGCCATACTGCTTAGAGCGCTTCATCGGGGGTTTAGGAGGGGCCATGGAAGGTAGGAGGCGGGGGGGGGGGAAGGTGCACAAAAAAAGGCAGGTAGCTCTCGTACTCCACGGCGATGGTCTGTAAAGTCAAGTGTTAAATTTCTAGGGCACTTAGTTGATGGCGATGGCAACAAGGCTCTTCCAGATAAGGTTGCAGCCATGGTAAATTTCCCTACACCCAAGTCCAAGGATGATGTTCTCTCATTTCTTGGGGTCATTGGTTTCTACAGGAACTTTGTCCACAATTATGCTGCTATCACATCACCATTGACGATGCTACTTAAGAAGGATGCTGTATGGAACTGGGGACCATTGGAAGAGAAAAGCTTCAACATCCTCAAGAAAGCCATGACAGAGGCACCCGTGTTAGCGTTTCCTAATTATGCTCAAGCTTTCTATCTGTGCACAGACACCTCAGGTTTAGGTCTGCGAGCAGTGTTACAACAGAAGGATGAGCAAGGCAAGATGCCTTGCATATGCCAGTAGGGCACTAAGACCCCCAGAAAAGAATTATTCGGCGACACACTTGGAGACATTAGCAGTCGTGTGGGCATTAGGACACTTCCAGGATATCATCTTCGGCTACTGGATAATTGTTTTAACTGACCATGCACCCATACGCAGCTTGTTTAAAGAGAAGAACTTGCATGGTAAGGTCATGTGTTGGTTCAGCAAGGTAATGGATTTAACCCAGAGGTCAGATATTTACCGGGCCATCAAAATGTTGTTGCCGATGGGCTGAGTAGAAACATTGCTGCTGCCATATCTGAGGATATCCCTCTTGCTGGGTATTCCCCAGGCGTGGTAGAAGTGGAACAATTTTAAGGATGCTATGTGGTCTCAAGTCATCTATGCCTTGGAGTCTGGCGACGAGTCTTGTCTACCTGAACTTCCAGTACTGATGACTCACATCCATCTTCAACGGGGTCTTTGTATAAGCAGCCCCCAGGGAAGGACACTGTGTATCAATGGTTGTTCCTGCTACACCACAGCAAGCCATGTTACAGTTGGTTCATGACGTACCTCAAGAGGGTCATCCCGGATGTGAAAGATGCATACGTGAGGGAAGAAAAAAGTACTATTGGCCGACCATGAGGAAGGACATAGAAGCCCACGTTAGTCAATGTGTCAAGTGCGCGGAAATGCGAGGAACGACGGGACCCCCGACTCCCATTCTGGAGTATCCCCTACCAGAAAAAACCTTGGGATACCGTCTCCATTGATCTCTTAGCATTGCCAAAGAGTCATCAAGGCTCAAGCTATGTATTGGTGGCTGTGGACCATTTTTCACGATTCACTGTTTTAGCACCTTTACAGACGAAAACTACAGAGGAGGTGGTGCACACTTTTGTAACCTCAGTGATTTGTCCATATTCTACACCTAAGGTATTGCTCAGCGATAATGGCAGTGAATTTCTTAATCAAGTGTTACAGGAAATCTGTCATACGTATGAGGTAATGCAAGTCTTTGTAATGTCTTACAGTCCCAAGAGCAATGGCCTGGTGGAGAGAACAAACAGGAAAATACTGGAAGTCTTGAGCCCAGCGATCAGCTCATCGAAGGATAACTGGCAAGACTGGTTACCACATGTAGCGGCAGCCATCAACTCCTCAGAAAATTCAACAACTGGGAAATCTCCTCATTATATCCTTTATGGGGAAGAGAAGGTGTTATCCTACGATTTGCTAGCTGGACCTCCTACGCCAGTGTATAATCAATAGGATTATAACAAAGTTCAGCTTGCACAGTTCCAACGCATACATAGTGAAGTACGAAAAAGATTACAAGCCTCAAGAGTGGAGATGATGGCGAAACAACACAAAGGTAGTCAAGAAGAGACATTGGAGATAAGCCAGAAGGTTATGATCAATTACCCTGAGAGAACTTCCAAACTCAGACCTAAGTTCCATGGACCATATACCATTGTGGAACGAGTGCGTGGACATACTTGTAGAATAAGGGATGCTGGTAATGGAACTCAGGAGATAGTACATGCTGACAGGATCAAACCAGTACGTCAAGAGCTAGGCCTAACTAACCAATCGTCTGATGTGTTGTCCCCTCTGTCTTTGTCGCAGTCTGTCGTCGTCCATACCTGTCCCTAACCAAGAGTATCGCAGCAAGCTATGATCCCACAGCAAGAGCGATTAAGGGAGTATCTTCTCATGCAGAAAATGTGGTGGCTATGGTCTGTACTCCTCTCGCATTGCTTGGAGTGAACCTATGTAACCACATTGGACACAGACACGACTGTGTTGATGCCAGGAGCACTGAAGAGCCCACCTGGAGAAGTCGTGGTGGTAGAGGATGCAGTGTGCATCTACTATCCAATGGAAGGATATCTCCGAGCTCCAGATACTGTTAAAGAGGTCTCCAAGGGATTGCTTCACCTCAAACAGCAAGTGTTGCAAATAGAGAAGTCATTTAACCGGTATCCACAGATGACATCCTCGGACAGTGAAGCCTTAGTACAAACCTTGCATGGTATAACTGAGCTTCAGACTGGATATATAGATAGGCTCACAGACAGGCTCGCTAAATTACATGTCACTTTACCTAATGCAAATTCTAATCTTTCCCAGCATGTCCATGCATGTACTAAGAGAGGACTTGTGGATCTCCAAGGTATCCTGTCTCAAAAGCTTTTTGGTACAGCGCTAGACAAGGATGTAGTGCAATTGGGCAGACAGATGCATGATTTGGCATTGGTGGCTAAGGTAAATAACAGGCTAATTGTACACACGTATGAACAGTTAGGTGAGTTCACTAACAAACCTGACAAGATAATTAAGACTACCAACCATCTCGTAGGAGTTGTGAATAACATCCAGAGTAACCTACCAACCCTGACTAACATAGTGTTAATTGCTGAGTATTTACATGCTCTCGATGAGCCAACCACTGCTTTGGAGTCGCATGGAGCCAAGATGGTGGATGGCTTAATCGATGCAGGTTTGAATAAGGTTAATGCTTTATTGCTTCCTACTCACATTTTAATTAATGCTCTTTACATAACTATGGTGAAGCATGGATTTATGCCACTTTTTGGTATGAGTCAACTGGAATATTATTACCCATTGTCAGAGGCCCAGTTGACCCATGAGGGCAACCTGATATTGGTACCAATAAGGAATGCTGTAACATACCATGCATGGCGGTTCATTCCTTTCCCTTATGCTACTACTAACAGCACACTTGTCATTCTGAATGAGGGACCAGAGGTGCTAGTTGTATCAGATGACAAATGGTATATAGCAGAAACGACTGTGGATGAATTTGAGAAGTGTAAGGCCTCATTTCTTTATCTCCTTGTATGTCCTGCTTTTCATTTTGTCTTCATTCCATCAGGGGTAGAGGAGTGTAAGATGGCCTTATTGGACACAAACACTTCCTCTGCACTACAATGTTGCACTTTCCAACCCATTCAGTTGAAGTCAGTTTTCCATGCTCACGTACAGTACATGCGAAACAATACTTCTTCTTTCCTGAGACAGAGGATGTAACACTCACATGTGCCTCACAAAACCAGTTCCTTACGGTAAAGGGTTACTATGTTGCACCCGATTTCTGTGAGTTGCACAGTAAAGAGATAGCAATTCTACCTAACAAGCAACATCTAGCCTTGTCGGTGAGCTTCTCATCCCAGTTACGACCCTTTCTACCTTCATTCAGTGTTTCTACCTTGAATGTGAATAGGCTGTCTCATGTTCTCAAGAGAAAACAATTCCTCTCCTACCTGAACAAGACTGATTTAGAACCATATATCTCCCTTCATACCTCTCTCCTTCCTATTTTGGTCCTGGTGTTGGTCTTCTACTTACTGTGGTCTTCTCCTGTGTTTGTGTTTGGGGCTACTATCTAAAGGGCGAGTAAGAAACCCAATAAAACCACGGATCCATACTCGCGGGTTGCAAGTGGACTTGCCTGAATAGTTACCTATCCCACACATTGGTTAGGCTACACGGTAGTTAGGACACCAGTGTTGACAGGGACGTCGAAAAGGTGTGGCCGAGCAATGTCCTAGGGTCTGACATTGTTTTCCACATTGGAGCATGTCTCACTACTGTACATATTATATTATTCATATTTAGTGAAAAGGTGTTGTAGTGTTGAGATAAGAATCCAAATGCCACTTTAGTGTAAATGTGGTGTGGGAATAAAATGAGCACTAGACCTGCGAAAGTTAGCACTTCTCTGACGTAAATATGAGGGTAAGGGAAGGCGATAGAGAAATATGAATTGTATATATGTTTAAAGTCTTGGGGAAACATTTAGCTTGTTGGTATATTTTAATGTAATCAATGCTACTTTACTAAGGTGTATAATGTGCATGGTAGAGTTGTAACTTACTTCTACTCTTGTATAAATCCCAGAATATCTGAGGATTGGCACCTCTATTTTATGCTGATCTGACCGCGCCCAGAGGGGAGCGGGGCAGATGTGAGGCAGAACGCACTTATCATTCAAACATGAGGGACGTATTACTCTGAGTTCTCTCTGTGTTGCAGTTGTATCTTTCTGTGGCCAATAAAGAGAGATAAATCTGCTCAGCTTTCTGTCACCTGCGCATGCTACCTACCATTCCTTCAACAGGATCTACACTGATTCCCACCATCTCCTGTGTGTGAGAGAGACATTGGTGGAGAGTGTCAGTTGAAAGTGACTTCAACCAGGTGGAACATTACATCTTGATAACATGCTTGGAACAGTGGAGTCACGCCTAAGCTGATACATAATACTGGTGATCATCTGTGGGGTTCCAACCAGCTGATACACACAAACAGCAGCTGCTTCAGATTCCACCCTCTTCCATCAACCTTCGCCAGACTCAGAACTCCGCCTAACACTCGTGCATTCACCTCCCTTACAGCACCATCCATGTTAATATTAAACAACCAAGGTGACATCACACATCCCTGCCGCAGCCCCACTCTCACGGGAAACCAATCACTCACGGTATTTCCCACTCTTACACATGCTCTACTATTTAAATAAATACTTTTCACTCGTTTTAGTAACTTACCATCAAGTCCATACAGTCTTAAAACAGTCCACAAAGCCTCCCTATCAGTTCTATCGTACGTTTTCTCTAAATCCATGAACGCCCAAAACACATCCTTGCCTTTCGCTAAATACTTTTCACACACTTGTTTTACAGCAAACACCTGATCCACACATCCCTTCCCTCTCCTAAAGCCACACTGCTCGTCACCAATCACTCCCTCTGTACCCTCTCGAACTCTCTTAATTAAAACTATCTTACACCTTACCTACAACACTCAACAGACTTATATCCCTAAAGCTAGTACATTCATACTTATCACCCTAACCTTTATACAATGGGACCACACAAGCACTTGCCCAGTCAAGTGGCACCATACATTGCACAAAGCACACATTCAGCAATCTTACCAACCAGTCAACAATAGTCGCTCCACCACCTTTCAGGCATTCCACAGCACACCCATCCATACCTGCTGCTTTCCCTGTTTTCACCTCCTTTACTGCCTCCTGCACTTCCTCCTTCATGATCAAAGAATCATTCAACTCTCCCAACACATTTATTCCTTGCACCCTTCCATCTGCCACAATCTCAGCTTCCTTTTCCTCCTCTTCATTTAACAATCTTTCAAAATACTCTGCCCATCTCTTCCTAACTGCATCTATCTCATTTAACATCCTTCCATCCTCTGCTTTTACTCACTCGTTCTTCCCAGACTCTTCCTTTCGCACCCTGTTCACCTCCTTCCAAAACATTTTCTTATTCTGTTGAAAATTCTCAGTCAACCACCTACACCATCTCTCATCTGCTGCCACTTTAGCATCACGCACAGCCATTCTCGCCCTATTCCTCTTTTCCTTATACCTCTCATATGACACCTCATCCTTCCTCTCCAGCCACACTTCATATGCACATCTCTTCTCAGCCATAGCCATACTTACTTCCTTGCACCACCATTCTTTGCCCTTCCTTACACCACCACCCACTCGTCTCACACCACACATCTCTTCCCCATGCTCCAGCACAGCACTCTTAAACAACTGCCGTTTCTCCTCTACACAGCCCTTCTCCTGACCTTTCTCTGTGTTCCACTCATCTTTCAATTTCTCCTGATGCTCTATTATTTTCTCTCTTTTATCTAACTCACTCACTTTCAAAACCTCCCTGTCACACCAAACTCTCCTAGCTCTCACCCAACTCTCACCTACTCTCAACTTTCCCTCCACCAGGTGGTGGTCAGACATACCTTCACCTTCCCCTCTCAGAACTCTCACATCCAACACATCGAACAATCTTCCTATTACATTCCTGAACACAACCACATAGTCCATCAATGCACTGTTAACAACCCTTCCATCCTCCTGTCTCACCCATGTATTCTTATAAATATCTTTCATCTTGAACAAGGTATTTCCAATCATCATCTCTCGCTCAATGCACATCCCTATCATTCGTTCCCCATTTTCTTTTCTTCCAGGTACACATGCATACCAACTACACCTTCAACAGCTACATTTCCCACTCTAGCATTCAGATCTCCCATCATTACCACATTCACGTATGCACCAAAACTCTGCAGACACTCATCAACATGATTCCAGAATGGCCCACTCTTCTTCATCCCTTTCACTACCAAGCCCATATGCACTCACAAATACCCGCAACTCACGTTCAAATTTCGCTTTCACTCACATCATTCTCGATGACACCTCCTTCCATTCAGTCACACACTGCTGTACTTCCGGGCTCACTAACAAGGCCACACCCTCTCTTGCCCTTCCTCTATTAACACCTCTTCCATTCACACATCCAAACTTAGACTCACCTTCCCCTTTCATCTTTTTTTTCACTCAAAGCCAACACAGCCAACTTTCTTCTCACAAACATTCTCCCAATCTCCTCCCTTTTAGTCTCAATCGTACTACATCCACGCACATTCATGGACCCAGTCTTCAGGGTACGGGGATGACTCAATCCCCCATCCCTTACTATGGCCTGTCTCTTTTTAGGAACTAAAAAAACAGAGGAGGGGGTACCTAGTCCCCTCACCCCGCCCGTTTTAGCCGCCTTTTACGACACGCAGGGAATACGGTGGCAGAATTCCTCCTAACACAACCTGGCCGCAGAGTAGTAGTACCACCCCATAGTGCGGCCAGATTGTGTCCCCCCCACCACAGGGTGTACGTGAGGGTACTGTATATACTGTATATATATATATATATATATATATATATATATATATATATATATATATTTGTGGTAGGTGGGGGCGCTCACCATCCACTCACTTGATGTTGTGCTGCTCTCGGGTGTCTGCCCTTTCCTCTCCTCCATCCTTCTTTCCATCCATCCTCTTCTGTCTTTCCTTCATTCTTTCCTCTTCCTTCTGCCTGTGGGTGACTCTACACTGAGTGACAAGCCAAATGGTTTCCTGTACACCAGGAAACCATTTACTACGCTGGGTGGCAACCATATAACCAAATTTTGGCTCCTTGTGCTTTAGTGGGTAATAAAGGTGCTCCAATCGGATTGAGCCAGTGAAGGTTTGTATCCAAGCGATGGTTGGGGTTTATTGCTCACGTAATGCCACTCAGGGATGAGTGAGGCTGGTCACTCTCATCTTAAATGCCAGGACCAACTTTCCTAGCCCCGGGCTTCTACGCTTCTCATGTGGCAACGTAAGATTAGAAAATGGATGGGTGGGTGATATCTATATCTATCTATCTATATCTATCTATCTATCTATCTATCTATATATATATATATATATATAAGGAAGTGGAGAGATGGTATGGGCACAAGGGATTAAGAGTAAATGCAGATAAAACTAGAGGCCCACCCAAGGCAGGAAATACACCAGCTGTGGGCCGACACATTCAGTATATAGCACGGCTCGGAATATGACCTTGACCTTGACCTACTTTTACCATTTTTGAATTCGTAGATTTTCATCCATACTACACACCTGTAAAATTTTGTGATGATACCTTAAGCGGTTGCAATTTTATTGTGCAAACAGACACAAACAGACAGACAGACAAACAGAAAACAATACTCGTGGGAGATTTTCATCCCTACTACACACCTGTAAAATTTTGTGACAACTTGTGTGGTTGGGAAGTTAGCATGGTAACAGACGGACTGACCTTGACCTACACTCACCAGTTTCGAACTCGTGATAGCTTTTTTCAACTACTCACCTGTAAAATATTGTGATGATCTCTTCAGCGGTTGTGAAGTTATCATGCTAACACACACACACACACACACACACACACACACACACACACACACACACACACACACACACACACACAAACACACACACACACACACACACACACACAAACTGAAAACAATACCAGCATCGCTATTGCTGGTAACAAAAGTGATGGTATGTAGGGCTGGTGTCAGTACTGTCAAAGAAGAGGGAGAGTGGTCATGTGCGATTTGCCTCAAGGGCGTGGGAAGTGATTCCATCTTGTGCAGTGTCTGTGATATGTGGTTGCTAAGCGATGAAGTGGTATTAGAGGTACAGTGATAGATAGTGCTGATTTCATATGTGCAGTGTGTCGGGGAAAGCAGGTGGAGATTGTCAAGAGCGAAAGCATTGCTGGTGAGTCTCTCGAGTGTGTGGAAGAACTTTGTTATTTGGGAGACAAGTTATGTGCTGGAGATGGGGCTGGAGTGAGGAGTGGTTGGAAGAAGTTGAGGGAGCTATTGCCTCTCCTGACACTGACAGGGCTCTCCCTCCGTGCTAAGGGATCTTTGTATGCAGCATGTGTTTGGAGTGTAATGCTGTATGGTAGTGAGACTTGGGCAGAAAAGGAAGAGGATATTTGCAGGCTTAAACGTACAGACATGACAATGGTTAGGTGGATGTGCAGTGCGTCCCTGAGTGTGAGGCCTGGGAGTCTAGATTTATGATGGAAGAGTTCAGGGGTAGGATCTGTCTGTAGGGTATTGGTGTTGTGATGAGGAGAAGTAGATTGAGACGGTTTGGCCATGTGGAGAGGATGGGGGATGATAATTGGGTACAGAAAGTGAGAAGTGTTAATGTTACGGAGAGGGTTGCGATAGGTAGACCGAAAAAGACCTGGGACGAGCTCATTGAGTGTGACCTTGGGGATAAGGGACTGAACAGGGAAGCTGCCAGAGATCGAGCAGCATGGAGAGCCGCCATTAGGTGACCAAGGCCGACCAATGCAAGCATGCTAGAGCCTTAAAAACGAACGAACGATATAGATACACACACACACACACACACACACACACACACATATATATATATATATATATAGTGTATATATCTATCTATCTATCTATCTATATCTATCTATCTATCTATCTATCTATCTATCTATCTATCTATCTATCTATCTATCTATCTATCTATATATATATATATATATATATATATATATATATATATATATATATATATATATATGTATATTGTCCTTTGTATTTTGAAAAAGCATTTGACACAGTGATGCATGAAGAAATGGTTAATATGTTACAGGAGATAGGGGTGGATGTTAAAGATATAAAGTTGATAACAAATATGTACTGGAATCATAGGATAATGGTGAAAATAGATGAGAGGACAGACTGGGTTGATATTCGGAGAGGAGTGAGGCATGGGTGTGTCTTGCCTCCAGATTTCCTTGTATGGGGAG
Source organism: Coenobita brevimanus (assembly GCF_032717465.1). Lineage (NCBI taxonomy): Eukaryota > Metazoa > Arthropoda > Malacostraca > Decapoda > Coenobitidae > Coenobita > Coenobita brevimanus. The sequence goes on from NC_137003.1 coordinate 11,397,428, forward strand.
AAGTGTATGGATGATCTGGAGGACGTGGCAGGACTAAGCATTGGAGGAAGAACTGTGAATAATATCCTTTATGCAGATGGCACAATTTTGTTGTCGGATTCGGGGGAAAGTTGTGAAACTGGTAAGCAAGCTGCAGGAGTCTTGCGAGGGAAGAGGTTTGAAGATAAATGCTAAGACGACTGAGCTCATGGGAATAACGAAGAAAAGAGAGAGGATGACAATAATAGTGAATGTACGAGGGAGACAAATAAAGCAAGAAGAAAGTTATAAATACTTGGGGGGCCTAATACCAGAAAACGCAGATTGTTAAAAGGAAATAAAATGAAGAGCTGCAACGGCAAAAACTACTTATGGAAATGTAAAGATTTTAACCAATATAAGTATGAGCAAGGAGATAAGAATAAGGATGTTAAAATGTTTTGTATGGTCAGTTTTGATATATGGATGCGAAACATGGAAAAGGAGGAACATGAAAAAGTGGACAGAAGATTGTTAAGAATTTCTTGGACACCGTGACAAATGAGGAAGACCTGAGAAGGGCAGGAATGGGAAGAGAGATTATGAAATGCATGAGAAGGAGGCAACTGAAGTTTGTTGGCCATATGCTTAAAGCTAAGGGGCTTGAGAGCAACTGTTTGCTGGGAAGACTACAGGGAACAAGAGCAAGAGGAAGGCAGAGAATGGACAGTTTCTTCGATTATATTGGCCGAGGATGGAGAGTGGCGGACCTGGTCAGGATAGCGAAGGAAAGGGATAGGTGGCGCTCCATGGTCGCCGACGTCATTTGACTGGCACTCCGGTACGGTAATGCTAGCCAGCCCCAGTCCCGCTGTCCTGCATAGAACATAGTTTGCTTCAAGTCTGGGGTGAAGGGGAATCTCGCCAAAGTATGTACAGCACACGGTACTGTAACACTGGGACTTCAGCTGCTGTTTTGACGACCATGGCCACTGCTACCTCTTCTCTATTTCGTGGATCAACTTCTACAATAATGCTATTTCACACAAGAACCTACTATTGCGAATGCTTCTACTCAAGTTGAGAAACTACTGCTATGGCTACTACTACTCTGCTACAAGGATCTACTACTGTGACTGCTACTTTGAACAAATTTACTTTGCCCTGAAGAATCACTGCAATGACTGGTGACCCTACTCCTGCTTCTCATGGTGGGGTTGACTATTCTCATCGTGCTACTATATAATTATGAAAGACTGAATTATATTAATGTATGTAACCTCATTGTCAGTGGAAGTAGTACAAGTTCCTTACACTCCGATGTAGTTTAACAATTAGGTACACCCCAACTTCTTCTCCAGTGGGGTTACATTATGGAAAGTGGATCGGATAACAATTAATCAGATTCCAGGAAATTCTTAACATAGGTTCAATGAGGCTGTGTTTGAGGACAAGGGGCACACACCCAGAATAAAGAAAAAAATCCAACCCCCGTCGCTATTTCCTAGTCCTCCTCTAATACCTTACTTGGTAACATTCTTTCACTGTATCACCTATGAATATGATAGAAAGAGTAATAAAAGAGGTGGAGCAGAGGAAAGACAATAAAGTCCCAAAACAAGTGTAACTAACTTTAAGTGGTGAAGGTTCTGGTCAAGCCATCATCATAAGTCAGCACCCTGAGCACCATGCATTCCACTAGGGATAGCACCTCAGCTAGACATTATCACAGACTTTTTCAGTTACTTCACACACACACACACACACACACACACACACACACACACACACACACACACACACACACACACACACACACACACACACACACACACACACACACACACACACACACACACAAACAAAGACAAAATCCACTTTAAAGCACACACACAGAGATGCCCTTCGATCACCAGCATTGCACACAACTGATTGGACGGGGTTTGTGATAATACAAAGGGGAGTGAGAGAAGATGCAGTGCAATGAACATAGGAGATTCAACGACTACCGTGGAACAAGTAAAAGAGGAACAGAGACGGGGTGGGGACAGAGTGGCAAAGCTGTTCAAAGGAGTGGATGGAACTACGGGGCTTGTACAGAAGCATCAGAATGGGTTTATGTGCGTGTAAAGATTGTCGGTAATATTAGCTCTGACAAGTGAAGGTCGGCTTGCGTGTGCGTCAGTGCGTGTGTTGGGCTTCTCATCTGCTACTTTTACTGTCATAGCAGGAGCGTGCATTAAACACAGGGAAATGTCCCTAGCTTATTTTCATCGTTACAGTGATTTACTGATTACCGGGATATCAGATAACGGGGATGTAATGTATCTCCTAAACAACATCTCAGGAAAATTTATCATGGCAGACAATAATTTTAGTGTACAAGAATCCTCTTTGCTATAACTTATGTTGTGGCTGTATTCCAGCGTGCAATCAATTCAGTTATCATCGTTAATAATCAATGCTCATACTGATGATGTCATAATATGTGGTGTAAGGAAGGACGATCATCATCGTAACTCTGAATGCATAAAGTAGGTTGCCTCCCAATACTATCATACCTTGAATGAAGGATAATGTCAATATAGCTTGAAGGAAAGGAGCTGTCTCTGCTACCTCATTTCTAATGGAGCTCTTTGTCCCGATTCTGAGTGCCTCAAACCACCTAAAGATTTGCCTGTCCCCTCTGCCTCTGCCTCCATGAAACGTGCTTTACTGTAGGTCTCCTCTCATATTATTCATTATGGGTTTCTAACTACTCAGATCGCATTCTGCCTCTATTGAACGAAAAGTCCTTTCCCAAGGACAGTTCAGCTATTCAGTATTTCGAACCCCTAAAGGAAGAGACATGAAGGGCTTCTGTGGTTGGTTTTGACAATGATTTGCCCCTACATATAGAAACTGATGCTTCTGTCACCTCTTTGACTGCCACTCTGCCTCAGAAAGGTAGGCTCAGTGCTTTCTTCTTTAGGACTTTGGCCTCATCCAAAGGGCTTCAATCTGCTACTGAGAAGGAGGCTACGTTTATCACTGAATCTGTGCATAAGCGGAGGCTGTTTCTCATAGAGATGAGGTTCACAATAGTGACTGACCAATGGACAGTGTCTTTCATGTTCAGTATGGGTTATTCATCTAAAATTAAGAATGCGATGGAGCCTGCAACTCTCTGGATATAATTTTTTTCTTCAGTATCATCTGGTTTAGAAAATGTTCCTTGTGACACTCTGTATCGAGCATGTTTCACTGCCTTTACCGTCAGTTCCACTCTTCTCGAGGCTATTCAGGTTTCACTGTGTCACCCAGGTGTTACTCGGCTATATAACTTTGTTAGAGCTAAGAATCTGGCATTTGCTCGGAAAAATAGAGAGTTTGTATTCAGAGTACTGTTTTTTCCGAGTTAAAATGTGGAACTTGCAAACCTTCAAAAACTAACCTGATTCATGATTTGTGTCTGTTTAATCATTTACCAGTTGATTTTGTTGGTCCTAAGACTTCCCGCACTCGGAACAAGTACCTTCTTGCGGTGGTTGATGAGTACTCCAAATTCATTTCCTTTCCCTTGTGCTCATATGTCTACTCAAACTGCCATCTCATGTTTTCACGAGCCATATTCATTAGTCGGTTGTCCATTCCCAGTTAAATTCATATCAAGGACCTAATTTCACGTCTAGAGAAGTTTCTAGTTTTCATGTGGAGCATGGTGTTGCATTGACTCACTCTGCTTCCTTCCACCCTCAAGGGGAACGGACAATGCGAAGAGAATGGCACCATATGGAAACCGCCCCAGGGGAATAGATAGTGCGAGGAGAATGGCAGTATATGGAAAGCAATGCACTTAGCTCTTAGATCCCATAAACTTCCTGATACTCACTGGGAGCTTGAACTCGATTATGTACTGCACTCCGATCGTTTCTTTGGACTGCAACTAATCAAACTCTTACAATAAAGATGGTACTCACAGTTAAGGATAATTATGAACATTCTTGATGAAGGTATTGATTAATAAATACCTGATTTGAAGAATCTGACGTAAGCCGACATGAAATCAGTATTAATGAAGCAAACAAACAAAGAAAAAAAATGGTAAGCACTATGATGCAGACAGAACTGAGGTTGACTACAACGAACAGTAAAGAGAATGGGAGCGATATGGCGTAGGATGGAGTAGGGATATGACTAAGTCACTGCTGAATACTTGTGTTGTTAATAGTCATGTAACTCCTACGAATGTAAATTATAGGACACGACTACATCCGGTGCTTTCCTTCTTCCTCACCCACCTGAGGTTGCTCTGGATTTCACAATCCAATGTCTGCATAAGAAATAAAATGATGATGGTGATGATGATGATGTGCTGTAAATATATCAGTGGTAATAGTAAAAATGAATAGTGTAAAACCCTGAAAATGCATATCCATGATCAGTCTACATTCAGGGTGAGTGATCGATTCGGAGAGAAAAAAGTTTGCAATCATCGACACGACAAAGGGCTTAAGGGATAATGCAGATCAGTGTGAGTGTTTGTACCACTTTAATGCCCTTTTACCAAATCATCATACTACTAATACTTTTAGTGCTGAAAGTACAGCCACTTGTCATTACCTCTGACAATAAAATTCTGTTACATAGTTTTACCACGTAAAATCTGAACAGCGACTCTTATGCAAATACGTCCCCTTGTCCTGGCAAGGTGCCACTGTGCCAGGGTGCCACTGCTTCCAGATCTGGCACCACCATTGTCGCCTCGTGATTTGTGCTACAGCGGTCATGGTGTGTCCTGCTACACCACCTCTGTAATACCTATCACACCAAGCAAGTAGCACTGACTGCGTAGTATGACAATAGTCATATGGCAATATTCACATTTTTCTCTAATAACCTGACGACAATCAGTGAGTAGTAAATATTAATAATAATCAAAATAAATAATCGTCTCGTAATGGGTACAGTAATAAGACTAATGTACTGTACGTGCTTAACCATGCATGGCTTACTCGAGATAGGTCTGTAAGCTAAAGAAAAAATAGTCTGATGATAGCCAGATTGAAATGCATGTGCACTCTTTTCGTCCATCAAGGTCAAGTGTTTAAGACTTAAGTCAATATTTTCTGGCGAAATCGATAAGAACTTCAAATACATTACTCAATTTGGGAGTTGTGAGCTACTACCATGATGAATAGCCCGGGGTGTATTTTCCTGCATTTTATATATATATATATATATATATATATATATATATATATATATATATATATATATATACAGTAATGGCAATAATGTCTTCTGTATAAAATTTTAGTTGGTGACGCGTTTTACGTGGTGGTAATATGATGGTGATGACACAACTTGTGACGTCACAACGCTCCATCCCCTCCAGAAGATCACAGGCAAGTCGGCTCGCACCCCAGTAGCTGGCTGGGTCGTTTCAGTATCCCTCTGGGCTTCGGCGAGTGAAGGTCGGTGACGCAGCCAGGCACACTGTACAGAGAGCCGTGCATTTATTGTGCAGCTTTTGTGAAGATCTGTTAATTGGCCTTTGATCTGCCTCATCAAACTACCTTGTGGAGTGATAGTCGAGCACCTATTTGAATAAGAACTCGGTAATGATTTTATATTGACTTTTATTCAAGGATGTATTAAAGAAAACTTCCACCCCATCATTAAAAGAGACGCTGGCAAATGTGGTGAATTTCTAGCTTTACAGTCCATCATTGGGAGATGTTTGATATATAACTGGAAACTCTCATACGTTTGGTATGTTCTAGATAATCGATTATATGCTACCAGTATCATCAGCAGTTACCAGCAACGAATAGCATCGTTGTACTAATGGGAAACCTTGTTCTTAGTCAAGTATTATTAAGCAATGATATGTTATTCGCTAATTAGTGACTAATTTGAATTTTGTATGAATTATATGGCAGTCAGGATTAAGTATTAAATAACAATGGATCATATTCATGTGTGACTTTCGGTGTTATATTTCGTGTGTGTTGTGTGTGTGTGTGTGTGTGTGTGTGTGTGTGTGTGTGTGTGTGTGCGTGCGTGTCAGAGAGAGAGAGAGAGAGAGAGAGAGAGAGAGTATCCATCATTCAAGCCATTTAAAAATCTTAATTGGACTCCACAAACATAAGCTTTCCATGTAGTTACTTGCAACCTCCCAAAGGCCTAGTCGGGGGCTGGATGGGTTGGGAGCAGGAGCAGCGGGGCTCACTTCCCTAACTCGCATATGTGGAGGGGTGAATACTGTTTGCTCCTCCGTGAATGAGTTTAAATTATTAATAATTATAGAATGATTATACTTGATCTGATACCCCTTGGTAATTTCCTTGGTGACTGGAAAACATGCACATTAAGCAACATTTCATTCGGCCGCCAGTAGTATCCTAAATATCATGCAGCATTCTATTTTTTTTTTTTTTTTAATACCCTATCCATTCGAAACCGGTGCAAGACGATGTTGTTAAGGGACCATATCAATGCTCTTGAATATGAATCATAAAATGCGACGAGCTTTATTTTTTGACGTTAATGCAGTAAAATGGAATGTATCACGAGTAGGATAATAATAATAATAATAATAATAATAATAATAATAATAATAAAACTTCCTTTGGACCCAGGTGTCAACTACGGTGAAGTCTGTGTCCAGTGACGTAGCTACGGGGGTGGGGGCTGGGGTTATTGCCCCAACTGAAGACATTTAAGGGAATTTCTTAATAAATTGTCACGAGAGAGAGAGAGAGAGAGAGAGAGAGAGAGAGAGAGAGAGAGAGAGAGAGAGAGAGAGAGAGAGAGAGAGCTGCCATAGATCCGGCTCCTACTGGGTTGTATGCGTTTTTCATGTGTGACCGGGCGTCTGTACTGTCATTCCGCCAAGAGGTTGTTCTTGCTGTTGTTAAGGGCTGTAGCTCCGCCTTTCTTTCATTTAGACCTTCACCCTTCCTTTGGGAAAGATTTTATGTGTATTTCACAATTAAATTTTTATTACTTCGTGTTTTGGAGGAAAAATTAATGCAGGAAGTCATAAACCTTATTGAAATTATGGAAACACAATGGAAATATAGAAGTACGGTGGTAGGGCATTGTAGTGCAGACAGTGAAGGCTAGGAAGCACAGTGAAGGTTGGGAAGCACACTAGCTCAGTGAGGAAATGGTAACATAATCAGAAAAAAAGAGCTTAGTGATGATATGGAAGTTTAATGAAGGTTTGCAGCGGTTAGTTAAGTGCGTTATGATACTGTAATTGCAAAGTGAGGAAACACTGAGGGTAGGGAGTCTATAATCAGTCTACAGAACAAGTGAGGCAGGACCTCGACATCTTGATGCAGTAACAAATGCTTAGGGATACTAACACATAAGCCCGTCTCTGAATATACCTCTAGGGGACATCTCCCTACCCACCAATTTACTTTCATGTACCATTTTTCATCCCAGTGACCCATTTTCCCAAAGTGGACCCGTTTCCCCCCCTGAGCCTGTTTTCACCATGGACCTCTTTTACTCCTTGGACCTATTTTCTTCATGGATCAGTTTTCTCCCACCTACTTACTTTTTTTCCTATGGACCAATTTTATTTCATGGACCTTTTTCCCCTTTGGACATATCTGCAGTATGGACTTACTTTCACCATGGACCTATTGTTTTTAATATGGATTTTTTTTCCTTCTCATTATCTATGTTCCTCATGGGCTTGTTTTCACCATGGATTTATTTTCACTATGCACCTGCTTTCAACGTGGCCATATTTTCTCCCCATGGAACACACCTAATCTCCATATGGCTCTATTTCCTTCACAGATATATATACATTTTTTTAATTATTAGACCTGTTTCTACATGAGCCCCTTTCCTCCAAGAATATATCCCCCTTGCAACTATTTTACCACATGGACCTACTCCAGCCATGGACCTAGTTATCATGTTGACCTGTTTCCCCAGTGGACCAATTTTCCTCCATTCACCCAGCCCTCTACCCAGCCATACACGTACCCACTCATCCAGTGTAGTAAGCAAATCTGGTTTGTCCTCCAGAAAGCCACACATCCACCCATCCACTAAAAAAAAAACACCAGCCCACACAATACGCCCACTTATCCACCCAAAAAGTCCGCCAATCCACCCAGTAAGCCCACCCATCCATATACAAAACCCACACTACACCCATGTTTCCCATTCACTGAACCACCCCATCCCTCCCACGCACCCACCCACCCATTCTGCACCACCACCATACCATGCAAGCTCACTCCACCCACCAACCTCATCCACTCCACCCACCCCATCTGCCAATGATGGCCACTCACCCTACCTTCCAACCCATCCACCCACTCGCCGACCAACCAACCCACCAAACTTGGATCACCACAAGATGACTTGCACACACACACACACACACACACACACACACACACACACACACACACACACACACACACACACACACACACACACACGGGGTGGGTGCTACTTTTATCAGAGTGTTGGTAGACATTCTATGTATCGCGTCCATAATTCTTAACAGACAAATAACGTTCGTAACTACCAGACACAGAGGTATTTAATTTCTTCTTTTAGAATCATCTAGCTTTAATCTTCATACTTGTCTATAGCTACCAGAAACACCTAAATAGCTAAAACATATCACTAACATGCTAAAACACACACAAAAAAAACATCTCTTCACGTTGTTCTTCAACTTTCTTCTTTTTCTTAATCGTCTTCTTTTTCTCTTTGAGACCCTTCAAGCTTTAAAATAGCAAAATGGATCACCTTGGTTTAATTTTCACAGAGGAGTTTTATTCTCCTTTGGGTCCGAACCACGTTAGATATTGCCCGAGAAGGGTCAAAGTTAATAGGTTGGGAATGGGACAATTTCTAGTTTTGATCCAAGTTAGACAAAATTTCGAAGAAAGATGAAATGTTAGCCAAGGGTGAAGTTTTAATTTTGAGAAAAATCGGTCAAAAGTTGAGATCACATGACATTGTCAAACTTTGGCACATTAACTCAAAAAGTTTTTGTCAATTTGGAGTAAACTTGGTGAAACAATTTAGGGTCGGATATAGATTAAATTGCTGCATTTTGGAAACAGTAACACGAATGTCTTGTCCAAGAGCAATGTCAGCTTAAAAGCTTTTGATCCAATATGAACCAATTGTAGTGGATGGGGTCATGGTCATGCAAGGATGAGGTATTTCAAGTTTAAGAACAATTGATCAAAGGTCAATATAAAAAAAGCTAGGTCAAAAGATAGGTCATAGACTGATCAGAAGGGGGTGGGTGTTGTGCTCTCTCAGTGCTCGATCTCGTTATTTTCTCCACAAAATTTTATTCAGCGTGAGAAACTTTTGAACAGAAGCGAGCTACAGACCTCATTAATCCCATCAGTACGACAAAGCTTTTAAGCTGATTGCCCTGTAAAAACCTTTGGACCTTTCTTATACACATTCTTTCATTTAAAAATTAACTCAGTAAAACAATTATAAAGAAAATTTTATAAAATATGTGAATTAGGGATGATAGTTCACCAAATGCCATTGGTACAAGGTCGAGGCAGTAAAACGGCATGTAATCGTATCTAGATTTTTTTTTACTCTGGTACATCCGCACAAAAATTATTCGGCACCCTTGGGTACGATAGTTGAGAAAATGAGCAACTTCCGCAAACACACATGAGTCTATAAATGTGGTGCCTCAAAACATATACCACCAGCAAGTGAATCTTGTTGCAGTTTTGAGTTCTAATAATTACCATAGATAATATTTGCACTTATTTATGGTAGGCGGTGGCGACCATCATCCATTCACTTGATGTACTGCTGCCTACTTCTTCATTAGCCTTTATCATTCTTTTTCTGTGCATGCCCTCCTCTCTTCCTATTTCTCCCATCTTTCCTGTCACTTCTTATTGCTCTCCTTTCCCTTACAGGTGGCTTTACATTGAGTGACATGCCAAATGGTTTCATGTAAGCCAAGAAACCATATACAACGCTGGGTGGTAAACATATGACCAAACCATACGTGCTCCCTACGTGTCAACAAGTGGGTTGGTGGAGGGTTAGTGCCCCTCCCCGTAAAACAAATAACTCAAAGTCAAATGACCACCCCTTACGGGATTATGGCGTCTGGCAATCGATAGATATATAGATAATTACAGGATGCCTCATATATCACAATGCTTCATCGATGTTTCAGAATGACACGTGCTCTAGGAGTGCCGATACTTGAGAGCCTATAGATCTCATTATTACTTATCGCTTTGTGGCGCCAGCAATTGGCTAGATATTGGAGTAAAAAAAAAAAAAAAAAAAAAGAAGTGACACTGGACTTGAGCATGTCAATCTCCACCAGAGCATGATAGTTATCCGGGCTGTATTAATGGTCCAACTACCCTGAAGTGACTGCTCCATAGACCACTGACCCCGCTGCTGTGATCACATCCACCAGACCACACATACATACGGCTCCATGGCAATCTTAAACTCCTGTTGCTGCTGGAGGTCGGTTAGAAGAGGAAGCTTCGCTGTGGCTATATATTCCTTCGTGAGTACCTCATTGGCCCTGTGTTTGTAGTACTATTGGTAACTAGTTGTGTGTTCTGTAGTCTTGGTCCTGACAGAAACCAAGTAAGAAGTAAGTTTGGCTCTTTTACAGTATACTTTTGTATGAGACAGCAGAATAAAACAAATCAAAACAATGTTTATATTTATACAGAGTGGGCAGAGGGCATGATGCCCGTAAGTGATATCGACCAAGATCCGAGTCTGCCAGTTGTCAACAATTTTGGGAACAGACTGAAATTTTACAGGTATTTTTTTTAATGCCTCAGTTTTGGTATTCTTTTTACTTGCGTCTAGAGCATCTCTTCGTACTTAATTATAAATTACATTCTCCATGACCGCTATTTCTAACAAATCGTTAATGAATATTCCTAGATGTCATGTTGGCACTAGATCTCAGGTCAGAGAAGACTGTTACCGTGCACGTTGATTCGAATCCAAGAGGTTTGTGGGTCATTCGCGGCAAGAAAGGTGTTAAGTGGATTGGATAAGGTTGGTCACAGGAGGTAATATGTACACTAATACCCAGCTACAGTATATATGTCAATATTCAAAACAAACACTAATAAAAGATCACAGTTTTGACTCTGGGTAATGAAAATCATCGGTTTAAGGAGATTCGAACCTTTGTGCTTGTAGCTGGGAGAGAGTAGGAAAGAAAAAAGATCCCTATGGGTTTACATTGCCTTCTTCCGCGATGGGCACCGAGCATACCCAGTACTGTATAGTATAATCTCGAGATGTGACCTCTGAACCATGACAACGATGTGTAAGATTCAAAGCATCTGCTTGGGATTGGAGGAGGTGTGTGTGTGTGTGTGTGTGTGTGTGAGGGGGCGGGGTGAGAGAGTCTGCAGGGCACACAATATGAGACAGGTATATAGGCTATGCAAGGCTTGTACGTTTAATGCAGAATGAAGCCATGTTATTCCTGGAGTGATTCCAGGAGTGAATTTATCCGGATGTCTTCAATTCCTACATCCCACGGACGTCTTTCATACTGCGTTTTGGGTAATGGCAAACAATTTTATTTTACTTTGATTGTGATATTCTCGGACTGGAAGAGTTAATAATATTTTTGATTAAATAGTGATCAGTTCGTTGTTTGTGTAAACAGAAACCAAACCAACTTGAGTAGCTAGTATTCTAACAGCTGTTGAGCATCATAACCCAATTATTGTTTAGACATGATATTTAACCAAAATGCAGTATTATTTTATATAGACTCCTTTTCCACAACACAGTAACAATCCCATCACCATCAGGATACACATCTTGCATTTCAGCTAATACAGAGCTTGAAATCAGGAGTTGCCTCGTATGTAAACTGACTGGGTGAATTAATTATGCTATTGGTATTGTATTCGTTGGTAATGTAGAGTATATGATTATAAGGAAATGAATTATTCTACTGACAGAGAAGTATCGTTTCAGCCTTTGACTTTCAGGTGTAACTTCCAAACTGGGTAACATCATCTAACAGTTATAAACAATTATCGTAATTATATAGATGACATGATATTGCACATAAATACACACACACACACACACACACACACACACACATACATATATATATATATATATATATATATATATATATATATATATATATATATATATATATATATATATATATTTACACACACACACATACATACATACATACACATATCTATCTATCTATCTATCTATCTTTATATATATATATATATATATATATATATATTTACACACACACACACACACACACACACACACACACACACACACACACATACATACATACATACATACACACATATCTATCTATCTGTCTATCTATACAGTATATTACATCAGTTCACTCAATCATAAAATGGGCAACAACATTGTATTCATATAAACTTTGTTTACAGATCCCAGTGCTCTGGCAATATAATTTTGACACATCTTGTATAGCTTTGTTGTGTCACAGCCCATGTCCAAGAGTGATATGAAATGGGATATGATGCAAAAATCGACCATTTCTCTCATTTTTAAACTGTTTCTTCCAATAGTGCAACTTGGCATCGTTGATGCTTTGCAGCCAGAGTTGAGTCTCCATGGTTTGATGATTATATTAGCACCAACGAGTTTGATTCTACTCTTCTTTCCCTTCCCACCATCCAGCTTCAACTGATAGTGCAGTTGCCCCTCCGGGTTGCCAGCACTGTGTATGGAAATTGTATAAATATTATTGCCTCCTGCTGGGAATATCTTTATTATTAGAGTTCTTATATGCAAGGAGGCTTAGTACAGTATCTTATAATTAACTGTGGGAAAGAGTTTATTCAGATCAGCTACTTCATCAGAGCATTCATCATTATGAAAAAATCTATAATTCAGAAGCTAGAATGATAATAACAGTTTATGTTATAGTTTAATCAGTTGCAACACCTGATTACAGGTTGTCTGTTGTAAAGAAAAGAAAGTAGACACAGCAAACAGATGAGTGTGTGCAGTCCTCCTAATGATGGTGTTGGTGTGTCGAGGTAGAGGCATAAAATGTTGCATTTTATTTCATTAGTAAACATGTGGCAATAGGCGTGTTAAAAATAATTAACAACTGAAACACAAGCATAAAATACTGTACCTCCCATAACTGTCTTGGCCTTTTTCTGACCAAGAAACCTAATGAATATTATTCAGCTGAGATTTTTCCAACACTTTCAGTCTTAGATTGTGCATCCCAAATTAAAAAAATAAATAAATAAATAAAGGAAGAAGAAGAATCACTGGGCGGTGTCCAAAGGAAAATGTGACTTCTATGAGCTAAAGGAAGTATTAACCTTTAGAGAGTAGGACTATCCCACGGCTGATAAAAAAAATAAAAAAAATGTATTGAATAAATAAACTGGTAAGATGTGCACTGATTTGTTCATTTAAGCGGAAAAATTTATACAGGAAATTAACCCTTTCGTGAAACCTGACGCAGATATCGTGGGGAACACTTTCAAGATATCGTGGGGAATATTTTCAAGGTCTGGTTTAAAATGATACCGGTGTCGCCTCATATCTTTATAAATCATTTTAGAAGGAATAGGCTCAAGCAATGCGTATTATATTTTAATGCTCCATAGTGAACCATGGGTCGGACAAATTGCAACAAACAACTCTACCCTTCTCCGGAATCACAGATAAATACCTGAATATGCTGGCTCATCTGTCTTGCTTTGCCGGATGTTTTATTTTCCGTTTTCTTTTTATCACCCGCCTTTAGAAGGTGGAACGATAATGTTTTTGCCTACCTCTGTGTGTGTGTGTGTGTGTGTGTGTGTGTGTGTGTGTGTGTTCTTACCTAAATGTATCTTTACAGGAATGAGTCAAGCTCGTACTGTCCCGTGTCTTAAACCATATTTATCGTACATATCCTTAAATTTGTGAATTGTTTTGGCACACACTATTTCATTCGGTAGTGCATTCCATTGATCAATTGCTCTGTTTGGGAAACTGAGTTTCCTTACGTCTTTATCACCTCTCTTCTTATGCAGTTTTTTGCAGTGTCCTCTTGCTGATGCTTCTCCATATGTTAAGTAATCATTTATGTCTATTTTCTCCTTCCCTGATATGCACTTATATAGCATTATCATGTCACCTCTTTTCCTTCTCTCCTGTAGTGTTGGTAGATTCAGTTTATTTAGTCTTTCTTCGTAGCTTAGGTCCCTTAAGCTTGGTATCCATCTTGTAGCGGCCCTTTGAACTTTTTCAATCTTGTCTATGTGATTTTTGAGATGAGGACTCCAGACTACTGATGCATATTCCAGGGTTGGTCTAATGAATGATGTTATTATCCTTCTTAGCATGTGTGTGTGTGTGTGTGTGTGTGTGTGTGTGTGTGTTCCCATTATATCTCATGAACGGCTTGAGCTATCAACATGAGACGTTCAGGGTATCAAGATATGGCCAAAGTCTTGGCCGAGCTCGAAAATGGGCACTTGCGGCCAAGGTCAAGGTCACCAAAATGGCTGCCAAAGGTCAACTAGCTTTTATCGCCCGCCTTCAGCACCATTATATCTCATGAACGGCTTGAGTTATCAACATGATACCTTCAGGGTACCAAGATATGACCTAAATCTCGGACTTGGCCAACAGCATATTCTGGCGCGTGATTGGCATTCGGCTCCGAAATGCTTTTCTTCCATCTTGAGAAGTATTTGTTAAACCACAGGGTTATTCAACTATAGAAGTAGGGTCGAATTATGAAACTAAAATTAAGAAAAAGGCCATACATCATTTTACCTGTATTTTCCCCCTCTAAACACGTATGCATAGAAAGAAACGAGAAATTCATATATTATTTGCGTTTACATTTCCCGCTAAATACGTAAAGAACAAGAAAAAACGCAAAACTTACTGTTTTGTGCGTGTGTATAATATATATATATATATATATATATATATATATATATATATATATATATATATATCATTCATCCATTATCCAATCCTACATTGCCCCATGAGGAACGTAGGAGCCCGGGACTAGGCAGCCTAGTTGGTCTTGACATTTAAGATGAGAGTGATATATACGAGTACATCGAGTACATACATACATATATATATATATATATATATATATATATATATATATATATATGGAGCCTCTGTGGTTCAGTGGTAAAGTGTGCGTTTTCTTACACTGAAGAACGATGGTTCGCGACCCGCCAGGGTAATAAACTTTGGGAGCGTTCTTCTGGCCACATACTGCTTGGCGGACATAGGGGGTGCTGTGGTTGAACCAGTGTCGCTTACTATAAAGTATGCTTGCACCCAGTCGGCTTGCGTGCGCCGATTACACTTGGTTCACATACTACACACACATCCAAAGCTACTCCAACACTACATTTACACTTACAAGCACTTATCACCCTACATACTATCTCTACCAGACAGTCTAAATCACTTGGTAGAGATATATTGGCTGTATCGTCCCCATTTCGGTAGGGATAGGCCGGTCCTGCAGTGGACACTGAAACGGCTGATGAGATTTTATATATATATATATATATATATATATATATATATATATATATATATATATATATATATATATATATATATATATATATATATATATTCCACTCACTCAATGTAGTGCTGCTCTCGGGTGTCTGCCCTTTCCTCTCTTCCATCCTTCTTTCCTTCCATCTTCTTCTTTCTTTCCTTCATTCTTTCCTTGTCCTTCTGCCTACGGGTGACTTTACGCTCCCTCTTCTGTCTTTCTTTCCTTCATTCTTTCCTTTTCCTTCTGCCTGTGGGTGACTCTACACTGAGTGACAAGCCAAATGGTTTCCTGTACACCAGGAAACCATTTACTACCCTGGGTGGTAACCATATAACTAAATTTTGGCACCTAGTGGTTTAGTGGGTAATTATTGCGCTCCAGTCGGATTGAGCCGGCGAAGGTTTATACCCAAGGGTTGGTTGGGGTTGATTGCTCATGTAATGCCACTCAGGGATGCTTGAGGTTGGGCACTCTATGCTTAAATGTCGAGACCAACTGGCTAGGCCTGGGCCCCTACACTCCTCATGGGGCAGTGTAGGATTGGATGATTATATATATATATATATATATATATATATATATATATATATATATATATATATATATATATATATATATATATATAGATATATATATATATATATATATATATATATATATATATATATATCCTCTGTGGTACAGTGGTAGAGTGTGAGTTTTGTACATGGGTGAGCCAGGGTTCGCGCCCCGGCAGGGTAATAAACTTTGGGAGTGTTCACCCGGCATCGTACTGCATTGGCGGACACAAGGGGTGCTGTGGTTGAACCAGTGTCGCTTACTCTAAAGTATATATATATATATATACTTTATAACGGTGGAATGGAAGAGGTGGTAGTGAAGTTAGTTTTAAATGAATTAAGGGTTAACCAGAATATTTTGTTATCATTTGGATTGTTTAGTAGTTTGTTAGCTTGTCTACGTAGAAAGTTTGATTTAGAAAGATTGATAATAGTTTTGGCATGGTTTCTGATATTTTTATAATAGTTAAAAGCTTCTTTGGTTTTGGTCCTTGTATAAGTGTTATAGGCTATTGTTTTATGTTCTGTTGCTCTAGCACATTTGTGGTCAAACCATTTAGGAGAATTACATCTTTTCCTGTAACTAATGGGGAATGAATATTTCCATGCCGACTTTAATGAAATCCTGTATGTGGCCCAATGTGGAATTTGCATCATGGGAGAAAAACGTGGTCCAAGGAACATCCATGAGAAAATTTTGAAGTCCCTCCCAGTCTGCCCTGTCGTAGTGCCATTTAGTCACCACGACAGGTTCAGAGCAGGAGGGTGTGGTAGGTGTGAAACTGGTGGCTTGAATCAGACAATGATCTGAGGATCGGAGGGGGGACTTCACTTCGACATTATAACTATCTGAATTGGTTGTTAGAAACAAGTCCAAAAGGTGGGGATTTTGATCGGGGTTGTCTGGTACACGGGTGGGTTGACTGACTAACTGGATGAGATTAAATGAGTCTGCAAATAATTCACATTCAAGACCAGAGTCATCAGTTCTGGGTGAATAAGCGAGCCATTCGACATTATGGACATTAAAATCACCCAGAATAGTAATTTCTGATGCAGTATTAATGTTGAGGACACTTAGTTGTGAAGCCAGAGAGTCAAATAAACTCGGCTCTGAAGGGGCATTAGGGGAACGATAAATACAACAGAAATACTTAATTTTACCAAAAGAATGTAATTTGTATATGGAATAGTCGAAAAAAGGACAAATAAATTTAGTAATCTCCTCCAGGGCAATTTATGATTTAGCAAGGCAACATACACCTCCTTTGGGACTGAAATTTTGAATCAAGATATATCCAGGAAAATTAAATCTAGCTAAATCAGAGGTGGAGCTTACTTGTGTCTCTGTCAGAAATAGCAGATCAGGGGATTCAAACTGGAGGAAATTTTGAACAGAGTCGATGTTGGAGTGAAGTCCCCGAATATTGCAAAAGAAAATTTTGCTACACTGACGAGCAGATTTAGGGCGCCGCAACACCAGAGGTGGCACAGTCACTTGATGACGACCGGGAGGGCCCTGTGCAGACAACCCAGCCCTGCCGGTGGTGGTCACCCGAGAAACCACCGCACTGATTCCCAGTAAAGCAGCAGCCATGGTTCTTTTTATGGGGGGGAGAACAAGGATGTGTTGTGGAATGAGTATGATATGTAATGACAAGATCGGTGATTTTTGGAGAGGAGATAGCTGGTTTAAGGTAATGTAATATAATGTGGATGTGTGTGTTGTGTAAAGAGGGCAGCCTGATGCCCTCCAGTGTGTGTGAGGCAGAAAGATGTGTAACCAGCTACCAAGGTCTAGGAGAGAAATTGGAATCCAGGCTATTCCTTGAGTTTCCCGTGACCTTGGCGGTAGTACTTCCTTGGGCGGGGCTACCTACCCCTACGACACACAATATATATATATATATATATATGTATGTATATATAAGTAATCCCTCTAATATCCGAACGCCCAATATCCGAACATCCCCACTAACTGGACATAATCGTCCCGGGATCCAACATTCCCAAAATGGTCCGAAAACCCCCCAAAAAAATTAAAAAAAAAAACGAAATTTTCCCGCCCATAATTTGAACTTGCTGCGCGCGGCGTGGGACAGTTTTGTTGTGGCGTGTCATTCCTCTGACGTCCGACAGAGCGCTGCTGGATCCTCCCCACTTTCCACCTGTCTCTCGCCGCGAGTGCACACTCGTCGTCATGGCTGCCCACTTGCTCGCTTTTGTGGTGGTTCCTTACCTGCTGCAGGCACTCCTGCTGCTCTCGGGCCTCTTTTTAGTGTGTGTGATGATGGCCCCGCTGCCTGAGAAGAGGAAGAGAGTGGTGTTGACTCTGGAGAAGAAACGGGAGATATTGGAGAAAGTAGATGTGGGGTGGTCTTCTTCCCACATCCTCCGCGAGTTCAGCCTGGCCTGATCTACTTTGTTCGATATCAAGAGATCCCGAGACAAACTCATGCAGTACACGGCTGACTTCTCGTCGAGAAGCAAACGCAACGTGGAGAGGAAGGTGATGTTTACTCCCAAGTTTGCTGAAATCGACTGCTCCATGTTGATTTGGTATCGACAGCAACGTGCTGCTGGTGTGATGGTACGTGGAACGGAGCTAAAGGCTGCTGCTGAGAAGTTCGCCATTCTTCACAATGCCCTAGACTTCAAGGCATCCGAGGGTTGGCTCTTTGCGTTCAAGTTACGGACCAACCGAAAAGCTCATGGCGAAGCTTTGGACGCTAACGAGGATGGAGTTGACGAGTTTCGGCACAAGGTGAAGGGCTTGATCGACAGGGAGGGTCTCACTCTCGGTCAAGTCTACAATGCTGACGAAACTGTTTTATTCTATCGCTCTTTGCCAACGAACACTCTAGCCGAGGAGATGGAGAAGCGTGTACCTGGCCGCAGGCTCTCCAAGCAACGGATATCTGCTTTGTGTTGTGCCAATGCTAATGGCATGCACCAGCTTAAGCCCGTTATTGTTGGCCGTGCAAAGCAGCCTCGGTGTCTTTGTGGGGTGATGGATGTCCTTCCTGTTGTCTGGTACCATTCTTTGAAGGCATGGTTTACAGCCCAGATCTTCAAAGACTGGTTCCACCGCCACTTCGTCAAGGAGGTCATGAATTACCAGACGAAGACACTGGGAATCCCGCGCGACCAGGTAAAGGCTCTCCTTCTCCTCGACAATGCACCTGCCCACCCGTGCGACAAGGACTTGGTGGCTGAGAATGGCCGGATGAGGTGCATGTTTCTGCCACCTAATACGACTGCTCTCATTCAACCAATGGACCAAGGAGTGATCGTGGCAACAAAGCACCTATACCGCCGGAAGTTCCTGGACGAGGTGATGGTTGTTCTCGAGGACGAGGACGAGCACAGGGAGGGACCGGACACGCGAGGCCAGCAGTCTTTGGAAAACCTTCGCCACTACAATATCAAGTCTGCAATCTACAACTGGGCCAGTGCATGGAAGGAAGTCCCTGTCAAGACTCTAGAAAATGGTTGGTCTCATCTGCTTTTCGAAACGGATGTGGAGTACGATTTTTTAGGGTTTGACGTGGATGACTTCCATGCACGGCTACGTACGCATGGCGACGATGTTGATGTAGACGATGTGCGTGAGTGGTTGGATGATGACGAGGGCGATCCTGGGTATCAGACATTGTCTGATATTGAGATCGCGTCTTCAGTTGCAGGTGTCAGTACCCAGCTTGAAGATTCTGATGAGGACGGCGACGATGATGCGGACTCCTCTCAGCATGACACTACTCCAGCCATCCCCAAGCTGAGCACACTCCGGGAACACCTAGAGTTCGTTCTTGACTACCTGGAACACCCAGACTGCGATAGGGAGATGGGGCCCTTGGGACTTGTGGAGGAAGTGCGTGCTTTCAGGCAGCGCATCATCAATCGTCAGAATCGTTGGTCCTTGCGTCAATCAACAATTGACAGTTTTTTCAGGCCCGTGACCCCCGCTGTGCGCAGCCCTGGCTCCACTCCGTTGCCTCCCCAAGACAGGCCCTCATACTCCGAGCCACAGCCCAGCACATCAGCCACGGTGGAGTCACCACTTGACGTGAGTGTGCGTCTGTCTTCAGAGTCGTCTGCAGTGGGTACGCCATCACCACGACCCAGCGACGCACCCCTAGGTCACCTGCCAGTGATACTCTCGGACTCTGACAGTGATTAAACAGCAAGAATTTCTCCACTAGACCACACGGGAATTTACAGTGTTGTGCAGTGAAAAAAACAGTGTGTTGTGTTAAGGATTTACAGTTGTGAGTGAAAAGACTAATTTGGAACAAAATTTAACGTAAATAGACATGTTTGTTTTTGCTTTAGAAAATGGTTATGGTCCTTTCGCAACAAGAAGTCCGTTCAGGGTGTGGCAGAAGTTGGAATTCCCCCGAGTGCGACGTTGCCAATTTGACCACCAATTATCGGATTATCTTTCTGTCTCCCTACCTACCCCCATCACACCTGTTTCTCTCTCTCTCTCTCTCTCTCTCTCTCTCTCTCTCTATATATATATATATATATATATATATATATTGTATGTATTTATTATTTATTTTCAATTTTTTTTCCACACCACTTATGAGGTAAAAGTCTAGGTGCGTTTTATTTTTAAGAGGTTTCCCCTGTAGGCCTAATTCTCTCTCTGATCTTTAATCATAATCTTCTTCGTCATCAGAACTTTGTTATATTGACGAGAGAGAGAGAGAGAGAGAGAGAGAGAGAGAGAGAGAGAGAGAGAGACACAGGTGGGATGGGGGTAGGTAGGGAGAGAGTGATAATCTGATAATTGGTGGTCAAATTGGCAACTCTACGGCGTGGCAACATGGGAAAAAAGCACTGCCACGTGTCATAGAATTCATTCAAATCGTTGTTATAATTCTAAAAAGTGATACTCAATGTACTATATAGCTTCCTTTACTATATACAGAATATAAAAAACAATTTCAAATAGCACACAGATGGGAAATAAGAGAGAGAGAGAGGCATGTACTACGGTTGATTTGGCAGCATCGCTAGAGGTGATTCACCAGGTGGGCCCCACCCTGAACGGACTTCTTGCGGTGAAAGGACCATAGAAGAGTGGGAAAAGTTAAAGTGCAGAGTGCAACACTTAGAAAGTTACAATGGAGCATAAGTTAGACAAGAGTGCGCAGTGTGAAGAGAACAGACTTCTGAGTGCGATTGACTAAGTTCAGTGCAAGACTTCATGAACAGTGTACTGGAAGTGTTTCAGGAAATCCTTCTTACTGTCAGAGTCCGAGAGGAGGCGGTTATTCATCAAGACGGCCATGGACTTGCTGTAAGTAGGCAGAATATTTCATTCTGTACTTTTTTCCATACTATACTTACCTCAAACACCTCATTTCACTCTTTAATGTCCTTTATTGGTGTGAATAGGGTGTTAGGAGCTATGCATGTGCAGTAGGAAGGTGTTTTTCTGAGTTAGGCTAGGTTAGGGTCCATAAGTATCAGTCCAGGAGCCAGTAACCAGAATGTTTAATATTGTATGAACCTACCTCTAAACCCTCATTTTATGGTTCTTTTGCATTTATTTCAGTCATTTATGTGCCTTATTAGTGTGATTTGGGTCTTAAATAGGTCCTATGCATGTCCAGAGGGAGTTGTATAGGTGTTTCTCTGAGTTAGGGTCCATAAGTACAAGTCCATAAGCTGGGGCCCAATATCTGGGCAGGACCACTATCCGGACCTGCCTATGGCCCTATTACATCGGATATTGGAGGATATTGGAGGGATATATATATATATATATATATATATTGAATGGAGTACTAATTTTTGGTGCACTGCTAGTTACTAATCCCCTATCCAACTTGTACCATATTTTAAAACTCTATTGTTTCGTCCATTCAGGATTCTATCCATTTTAAGACATCGCCGACCACACCGTGTCCACGAACCTCACTACCGGTAGTTAAACTTTCGTGTGGAACACTATCGAAAGTTTTATTAATGTCCAGATATATAATATTGCATGCTTTTATGACTGTCCACTGCCTCATAGCCGTGAAAAAATTTTAAGTGTGTGAGGCAGGACCATTACTGCACGAATCCTTGCTGGCTTTCATTTATGAAATAAAAAATTTGTAAGTGCTCTCATAATTTCATTTGCCAAGATTTATTCTAGCATTTTTCCTACTGTTAATGTTAGCTTTATTGTACTATAATTCAGCGCAACTAATTTGTGATCCTAATTAATAATGTAAGGTACGACGTTCTCTGTCTTCAATGCCCCTTCAACTTCTGAACTTAAAGAATAATTAAATAATGATGTAAGCGAATGACATAATTCTTCTTTGGTGTCCCTAGTAATTTTTGTCTGTATATACCGTCCGGACTTTGGAGATCTGAGATTTTGTAGCTTATTCATTTCTTTCAATACTTACCTCTTCCTTATTAGTAGTTATTTTTACTAAAAAATTGTCCATAATATCACTGTAAACGACTGTTGCCCTAGAGATCTGATATAGATTTTCTCTTTTGTAAATACTCGATACGCAATAATTATTTGGGATAGAGCATTTATGTATGTATATTCACTTATATGATGTTGCCTAATTCTGTTCTGAGAAGTCCTATCCCATCTTCAGTTTTGCATTTGGTACAGATGACAACAACAACCCTTGGTATTTTCTTTCGAGTTTCGAGCAAACCCCAGTTTCATAGCCACATTTTGCTGTCATTATCTCTCCTCTTTACCTTCCTGTTCTGCAAATCGTGTGTCGGTTACGTAAGTGCTCCTCGCCCCCTTATATTTTTCCATAATATTATTTATCGCTAACCTATGATTAATCTTGAATTAGTCGTTCAAAATTCCTCTGAATGGATGTGTCTCTCCTTGCCTCTTTTTGTATTATATCTAC